>NC_046666.1:23017050-23030657 GCF_010883055.1 Belonocnema kinseyi
GTACACCTTCCGCCACCCGCCAGTCAGGCGAACCCGCCCAAGAGCATGCAGGCCCTCGACCGTTGGCTTGCCACGCGTCAACTGCCCGACTCAACCGATGCTACTCCACGTGCCGTTCCGCGTCGCTAAGCACCGGTCCATTCGTGTCATACCGAGCGGCCTAACGCCAGATACCACACTGCCCACTCCTCTCCGCTGTTAAGCGCTCCACCCCGTCACCCATTCCTTCCTTCAATCTTTTCCCCCTTTCATTCCCCACGCACTGTACTCCTACCCCGCCTCCACAAGTCTACCCCCCAGGAATAGACACCGGGGTAGAAGACAGTTTTATTATAATTTTATAAAAATAAAAGAAAAGACGGAGGAAAGAAAAAAGAAGGAACGAGATGTTGATGGTTGTCTTCTAATTTTTCTTTCCTCTTTTTTATTTTTGTTTATTCGCTTTGGTCCGAATTTTGTCGTTCAATTCTTGTTTTTTCAATAGGATTTTTTTAGATAGGATTTTTAATGTAAAAAGCAACAACAAAATTATTTTAAAAAGAACTATTTTTATAATTATAAAAATTTAGGACCACACCCACCTTTTTTGTGCTTCTTATTCATTATCCTACATCTTCTACTCGATGTCGTGCTCCGTGTAATAAAGGTCAGGAAATAAAAAAAGTGTCAACAAGGTAGGAACCTGGTCACGTGACACATTCATCACATGGCCTCAATCTAACTTAAATTTCTTAAAATTCAAAGAGGATTATTTCTTAATAAAATGGGACAATAATAGGGGAGTGAATTATTTCAAATTAAATACTTGTAAATACAATTTTAAACTTCGCGCTCGATAATGTATTTATCTCGCGCTTTGCGCTCGATGATGCATTCACCTCACGATACGCGCCCGGTCTTTGTATTAGCCCACATTTGTGTGCAAGCCTTTTAAAATTAAAGGTCATGGCATCGACAACTGTACTTTGTTGATTGTGAATTTTCTTTCGTTAAAGCTCCTTCGGCTTCAACGAACACACTCTCATCACATATCTCATGTCTGCGGCTGTTTATTCAGTTATCCAAAAATAGAGTGAAAATCATATTTTTAATGATTACTATAATATTTGTTTCTTATTCTGTATTAAATTTTATTCTTAACCACCCTAAAAAATTTTTATTATTTCACTAAATTTATATTATTACCCTTGATAATATTCATAAGTATTGGAACAAAATTATTTTAGTTGTCTTATTCTTATTAATAAAAAATACGCATTTTATCAAAATAAAAATGATTACTAAAAATTTTATTGAAACTTGTGCAATATGTATGTAATTTAAGCGAAAAATTTTGTTAAATAAAATGTTATGTGTTTTAATTTTCTTCGTCACTTGTGTCGTTTTTCCAAAGATTTATTTTTAAAAAATTTTATCTTATTCTTTACAATTGAAAAAAATCGGCTATTCCTATTTAAAAAATTTAATTTTTTTATTCTGAATGTTATTTCTTGCAATTAAAAAAAAACTATTTGTCATATCAAAAATTATTCATCACGTATCTGTATGATTTTTCGCTTCTTTTTGAAAGAGCAACTTTTTTCTATTTATTTCATTCATAGCTTGAGTCGTTTGTCCAAAAATTTAATTATCTTATTTTTAATCTTGTTTTTTACGACTAAAAACAAAAACTAAGTGCCCTGTCAAAAAATGATAAATGAATATATCTGTAGATCTTTTCAGGGCGCGTAGTTTTAGTTAATTTAAAATTTTGTTTTCATATTTTGCATAGTTTGCCCGAAAAATGGAATTTTTCATTATTTTTCGTATAATAAAAATTTAAATTTTCAACTTTTCGACAATATTCGAAAAGTTTTCATGAAAATCTTGTAGGGCTTTCAAAAATCGAGGTTTTTCTTTTCTGTACTTTTTTTCATATCCAGATTTTTTTTACTTAAAATGTTTATTTAATTTACTTTTTTAGAATTTCAAATGTTTATAACTCTAATAATTTTCCTTTTATCGAAGAAAGTCATCAGGGTGAATTGTTTAATTTTCTGCATCAAAAACCAAATAAATGAACTTTTAAGCAAAGAAGACGATTTTTTAATAAAATAGTTGAACTTTTAAACAAATAGTTAAAATTTTAACGCAATGAAAAATATTGCTTCGGAATAGGTTGAATTTTCAACAAAAAAGGTCATTTTTGATCAAGAAAAATAATTTTTCAACGGCTAAAATGAATTTTCAATTTAAGAGGATTAATTTTGACGAATACAGTTCAATTTTCGACAAAGAAGACAACTTTATAAAAAATTTTGAATTTTCAACCCTTTCAGATACATTTTTAAACAAATAATCGAACTTTTAAAAAAACTAGACGAAAATTCTACACATAAAAAATTGAATTTTCAGGCCGTAAAGATGTTTTTTTAGAAGCCAGTTAAATTTTCAGGCCGGAAAATGGAATTTTAAACTCGAATTTCCATTTTCGACGAAGAAAAATTAACTTTTTACATGAAAAATTAATTTTCTACCAAAAAGTGAATTTTTTATTCATCTGCACTTCGATAAAATGAATTTTCAATGAAACAGTTGCAGCATTAACCAAATAGATGAATTTTTAATAAAGAAAGATGCATTTTAAAATTTTTTAATCGAGAAAATAGTAAACCTAATAATTTCGACATCTTCATAAATAGAGATGCATAAATGATACATATTTCTGCAATAAATGAATGACGTTTATGGGGGGCACTGGATAAACGATGTGACTTCGTGAAAATATTATAGTCAAGAAAATGGATGAGTAGAGGGGCAGATGTACAGGATTAGAATGGAAGATGGATTTGGATCTTCCGTTTGTTCGGGACTATCCTCGCTTCATCCTCAATATATCGTCGAGAATATAAAGCTTTTATGTAGGTCCATTGTCCTCATATAGTGTCGTCTCGACTCTTGGTCTTTCACCTTTTACCTTGCGTCCTCTCTTCTTTCGATAATCTCCCTTTCCCATATCAACTCATGTTTGAGTAATGGTAGAGGATTACGCAGCTTCTACTGGAAACTTCTGAGATTCATGTTTTTCATTTTGTGCCTCGTTGAGATAAAGTTGCAATGGCCGGATTAGAGAAGCTATGCAATATCTTACAATCCTGAGGAAATAAGGGAAATAATTTAATGTTTCCTTTCATTTATTTGAAACCAAGAGTGAAATATTATTTAATAGATTCTTGAGCATTATAAAGAAGAACTCTTTTGTCGTCCGACTGAAACAATTCTTCCAGCTCAGGATTTCAGTGGACTACTTCAAGCGCGGACGTTGGAGACGTACCGCAGGGTACACCGCTTTCAGTAGCACAAGTCAAGCCATGGACAGCCAAGGTCTCTTTTCATCAGATCAATGACATATTATTTGTGAATTTTTTTCATAAATACTTTTAAAATAATGGAAAAGAAATCTAGAATCAAGAGACACCAAAATGCGTGTAGTCACCGACGGCTAGTTTTTTTCTGTTTCTATTGGATGGCTGTATAATTTTACACTTGGAAAACGTTTAACGGAAAGGCTCTTATTATTTTATTTTATCATAAATTTTATTATTTATTCAGTATTTCAGATGCTATTTTATTTTACTATAAGAACGTAATGTTGAATAGAGGGGGTGAGGGTAGAATTCAAAAATAATAGCGCGACGTCATTTATATATGATGTCAAATCCCACATATCAATACCAAGGATATCAGTGGTCTTTCTACATAATTAGGTCCTTTACAAAAGAATTGAATTTGCAACCTAGATGGATCCGTTTAATAATAAATGTTTGAACTTTCAAAGATAAGAGATTTAAATCTAACCAAAAATAGTTGCATTTCAATCAAATAATCGAAGTTTTACTCCTAGAGGACGAATTTAATAATTAATCTTCTATCAAAAGATGAATTTTCAAGAAACAAAAAAGTGTCTACTAAATAGTTTAATTTTCAACTAAAAAAGATGAGACGTAAGCAAAAAAGAAATAGTTTATTTTTCAGTTTAAAAAAAATTGATTTTCAACACAAAAACAAATTTCCAGCTAGTGCAATTTAACAAAAAATACAATTCTTTTGTAATCTAGTTCAAGTCACAAAAAAATGAATTTTCAAGAAATTACATGAACATCTAACGAAGTAAATAAATTTTCAATTCGAAAATAAAAGTAACATTTTTGAACATAGATTTAAATTTTTAACTGAAAAAAAAAAATTTTTTTACGAAAATTAGCTTAGTTGAATTTTCAGTTCATAAATTTAAATTTAAAAAAAAATGAATTTTGAACAAGAAAGTTAAATTGAAAAAAAATGAATTTCCAACTCAAATGATGAAGCTCTAACTAAATTATTTAAATTTTCAGTTAAAACAATAATATTTACCATAATGCAATGATTGTTCAATAGAAATGGTACATTTTTAACGCAGGAGATGAATTTTCAGCTGAAGTAAAACATCTTTATAAAAAATTACGCTTTTGTCCATTAATTGAATTCTTAAACCAAATACAGGAATTTTTGACCAAGAAAATCAATTTTTCGACAAAACATTTTTTTTTAAACAAATAGTTAAATTTTCGAATAAAAATATAAATATTCAATCAAAAATGTAGTCACCCTTTAATTTGAAAAAGCAATTAAACGAAAAACCTGATTTTCAGCAATGTTGTCCAACTTTCAACAAATTTATTAAATTTTCAACAAAAAAGATTAATCTTCTATCAAAAAACATAAATTTTTAACAAGAATCATGAATTTTTGAACAAATAGTTGGATTTTAAAGCGAGATTATCATCAAAATTGAGTTGAAAATAATATTTTTGAACTAACAGAAAAGAATTTCCAAGAATTTGATTAAATTTTCTACCAAAGTAGATAAATCTTGAACCAAAAAGGACAAATTTTGTAATAACATTTTTAATTCAATATAAAGTAGATGATTTGGTACAAAAGAAATGCATTTTGAACTTAAGAAGACAAATCCTCCACAAAAGAAATCACTTATTAACCAAAATTAAATCTCACAACGTAAGTAAAGTAACCCGAGCGCGGACGTTGGAGAGTGGCCACTGACCAGAGGGTGATCCACGATCAGTAGTACAAGTCAAACAATGAACAGACAGGTTATATTTTGTTCAGGCTGATTTCACATTTTTATTTAACTTATTCTTTAATATTAAGAGATTAAAATAAAATAAATTTAGTATCAGCAGATACTACGTTTATTGACTCATATAGTTAATTTTCACTGGCTTGAAGTTCGCCACAGATACAGATTTCAAAGTTATGTTATAATTTAAAGAAAAAATAATAGTTGTCTAAAAAACCCAAAAACACTACTAGATTCGTCTCCGAAAAATCTGTGTGGGAATTTTCGTTTTTTTTGTTGAATCAATTTTTTAAAGTAATGTAATCATTTTGTATAGTTCTGCTATTGTTATGAACAAACTAATGTCGAATTGAAAATTGAATAAAACCATTGCATTTCCTGGTAAAAAATATAAACAATGTAATTGTTTGAATAATTAATTATTTAAAAAAATAAAAAACTGCATCAAGACTTTAAGGAGGCCAATCTAGGGGTTTTTTATTTTTTTAAAGGTTATTATTTTTTTGTAAATAATTAGACAACTTTGAAATCCATATATAGAGGCAATCAGCAAATTTACGCTGAACAGCAAATGCAGTAATTGAAAAAAAGGTTTAAAAAATGCATCGAGATATTTTCGAGAGGAATTCGATAGTTTTTTTTTAAGTTTTCAATCTAATTATTATTCTATTTATAAGAATTGATAAACTATAAAAATTAATGAAATTTTTTTTTTGTTAAAACAAAAAAAAACAAAAAAACATTTTTGAGAGACGAATCTAGAAATGTGTTTATTTATTTTATACGACTATTAGGTTTTTTTGAAATTAATTACACCACCTTGAAATCGATATCTGTGAAAAAGTTCAAGGTTGTTAATTTTTTAGGATTTCCCACCACTCAGCAAAAGACCTTAAAGTATCAATTCGTCTATCTGACGTACTTATTTCACGGTGGGAAAACTAACGAAAGTACAAGAGGTAAAGCGATGTTGAGAGAGGAGTGGGAGAGTTGGGTGCGTTGGCGAAGTTAGTTGTTAGCAAGTGCAGTGGGAATATTAGGTGAATCGGTGGATTAGGAGACAGGAAGGGGTATTATTGGACACGTGCAGTCTATTTATTTATACTTATACTCATAGTTAAAATCGCATAATATACTAATAATATACACAGGATATCAGCGGTTCTTCTAAATAATTTGGGGGCAACGGAATGTGAAGGGTCAGTAGAAGTCGGACAGAGGTTAATGGCTTCGATTTCCACGTTTCTGCGATGGTCATCCGTACTCGTCTCACGTGGTCGATTTTCTCAAGTACCTGTGGAGACCGGAAAGACACTCAACATTAGCTACAGAGGCCACCAGTGGCACCAAAGTCCGGCGTTTACTCTAAGGACGTCCGACATCAGCCTTATACCTCCACGAAGATTGAGTGAAGAAAGAAGCCGCTCCCAGTAGCTTTTGTAAGAACGGAAGCGAATATCGGATTCCGATAAAAGGAAATCGAGCTTTGAGGAACCTTCAGTCCGACCTAAGAAATTCGAAAGTCCATTGGAAAACCTTCTGAAATCGAAGCTTTTGTTTTCGAAATTTGGGATCTAAGGTCCACTAGTGGCAATGTTTTGGGGCTAAAGGTGGGTAGGAACTAAATCATTATAGCCCGCTTCGATTTTGTTTGATCATGCTTGAGTGGTCGCCTGAGTGACTACCGCTGACCCAGTGAACCCCGCGCAGCTCCTGTTACACCCACCTGTGGTCCGGCGTCAATGCTCCGAAGGGCTATAGAAGGGAGGGCTATTAAAGGGTTTCACTGTACTTATTAATTATATTTATCATCTTTAAAATTTCTATAATGTTAGTTTACAAGAACAGTTTTATTTGTGGAAATGTAAAGCAGTTTTATTTTTGAAGCCGCAGAACTAAAAAATGATACCCCAAAAGCAAGAAGGTAAACAACAAATTTAACTTTTGGAAATTTCTGATAATAAATCTAACAACCAATATTCTGACTCTTTTACATTCTCATCCTAATGAGATGTTATTGACTTAACATGAAGTTTCACTTTGTCGGTTTTTATCTTTTTTGAATTTTGTCGAAAAGTTGGAATTTTAATTATACAAAAAATAATAAAAAATTCCATTTCGCATACAAATAAAAAAAGTCTTATGAAATAGTCATAAATAATTTTTGATAGGACCAATAGTTTTTGTTTTAAATGTAAAAAATAACATTCAAAATGAAAAAATTAAAGTTTTCCGAAAATGACACAAGGTACGAACTAAAATTAATAGGCGAAACTTGTTCACCCAAAACAGATCTATAAATTTGTTATTAATCATTTTTAGATAGAACGGGTAGATTCTCTTTTAATTATGAAAAATAAGATTGATAATTAATTTTTTGAAAATTTAATTTGGTGGTTTAGCATTCCTGAATTTCAATAAAATTTCGTTTTTTTTCTTCATAAAATTAATCTTTTTGTTAAAAAACTCACCTTTTTTGCTAAAAAGTTAACAAATAGGTTTAAGTCGAACTATTTTCTTAAAAATAAAAAATAAATTTATCTTCTTCTTAAAAACTCAACCTTTTTATTTATCATTTTTAAATTTTATAGAAAATTGGCTTTTTTTATCATAAATTAATCGTTTTTCTTTGAAAATTCATCTTTTTTAGTTAAAAACTGAACTTTTGGTTTATATTGTTTGAATTTTTTGGAAAGTTCATTTTTCCGGTAGAAAATTAATCTTTTTGTTCAAAAATTCATCTTTTGGGTTAAAAATTTTACAACTAGGTTTCAAATTGAATTATTTTATTAATCATGGAACAAAACACTTTGCTTTCTTTCCTAATAATTGAACTTTTTGGTTAAGAATTCTTAATTTTTTTTAATTCACTTTTTCAATATAAAATTAATCTTTCCGTTTACAAATTCATCTTTTTAGTTCAAAACTCAATTACTGGGTTTTAAAATTGAAATATTTTCTAAGAAGATAAAAATAATGTTCTCTTTTTCTTAGAAATTCAACTTTTTGTAGGAGAATTCTTGAATTTTAATAAAAATTTTCTTTTCATTTGTAGTAAATGAACCTCTTGTTTAAAATTTTTTCTTTTTCAGTTGAAAATTAAACTTTCTGGTTCAGGATACTTAATTTTTTTTTTTAATTGACATTTGTTAAAGTTTCAGAATTTTAGTCAAAAATTCATCTCTTTGGTTGGAAATTAATCTCCTTTTATCAATTTTTTGGTAAAAAAACTTGCTTTGGTCCTATTTTATTTTTAATCGAAAGTAGTTCATTTTTAAGTATAAATCAACTTTTCGTTACAATTGAACTATTTTGTTAAAAATTCGTACTTTTTTCTCAAAAATTAATCTAGTTTTGTTAAAATATCAACTTTTGTTTTCAGAATTCTTGAGCTTTGTGGGAAATTTGTCTTTTAGGTATAAAGTTTACTTTTTAATCAAAATTTCATATTTTTGGTTTTATAACCCAGATGATTTAAATACAAAATTCTTAAATTTTTTTGAAAGTTCAATACTTTAGTAAAACAAAATCAACTATTTAGTAAAATATTAGTTTTTTGTTTAAATTAATTTTTTTGTTTTTATTAAATGTTTAACTATTTCATTTTTCGTTTTAAATTTACCTTTCTCAGCATACAAATTAAAAACTCCACAATGCCTGGATTAACAGGCACATAAAAGTCAAATCAAGTAAGTAAGAGAAGGGATAGTAGAAAGAGGAGGGGAAGTAGGTGAATAGAGAGACAATGAGGAAGGGAAAGTGTACCGTTTTAGCCAAATTTATTAGAAACACTTGTATTCGCCTAGAATTTCTCTCAGACGAAAGGAAAACCTGATAAAAAAAAATACTTTCCTAGGTGTAGCTACTTAGCGAGAGAATTTATTGTTTTTTTATTTTTTATTTTAGGCTTGAAATTCAGCTTGAACTGACTGATTTGAATTTCAGTATGACTTAGCCAAATTTCCAGTTTCTCCATCTGCTTCCATTTCCATCTTTTATTTTTCAGTTAAAGTGAAGTTGCTTTTATTTAGTGGTGTTGGAAGAAGTAATTTTGAAGCAAGGAAAGGTAAGTCAAGGAGCTCGTCAAAGGGAATAGCCCGTTTTCAACAAGTGAAATAAATCACGATTTGCGCCTCACGGCATACGCCATCAGACTTCTGAGCACCACCTCCTCCCTTTCGTGTTTTACAATTACGGTAGTTTTATGAGTTCTATCCCCAACAGACTTCTGCTAACTTGTGATTGCGCAAGTTTCTGGTTTACGAGTGCGGACTGCCGAGGTATCTGTCGGTGATTCCCATTTTATGGTCACCGTACCATAAGTACACTGTACTGCGCTGCCGGCTTGCATTCGTATGCAGATTTGAATGACTTAGCTTTGCTGCTGTTTCTGTATACAGGTGAATAAAAACAATAATGAAAAGGGTAAAGGGATCTACTTTTTTATTCTCTTGGATTTTTTAAGATGGTGGGTAAAGTGAGGCGGCGGTAAGCAGGGGAATAGAGGAGTTGGAAATAACAGTAGGGGAGGGAAAGTGATGAGAAAGTAGGGGTGGAAGTGAACGGGAAGAGAAGAGAGAGTTAAAAAAGTTTAGAAAGGATAAGAAATGACTGGACAGGATAAGAAGAAGTGGTGAGAGAGGGATAGTAGGGGATGTGATGGATTAGGAAGTAGACAAAGTGATGTGAGTGTGAGGAAAGGGAAGATGAAGTTAAAGAAAAATTAAACAGAAAAAGACGTAACAGTAAAGGATGGGAAAAAGTGGTAAGAGAGGGAAAGTAGGCGAAGTGATGGAGAAGGAAGTATGGCAAATGAAGTTCATTGAGGAGAGGATTAGTAAAAAAAGTGATTAGATAGATCAGGATGGGTAAGGAATCTATACGTATCATAAGTATACTCCACTACGTTGCCTCCTAAAATTCGTATGTGGCCTGTCCAGAGGATGGCAGGGGGCCACTAAAAGACTACAATGAGCCAAATAGAGGAAGGGGGGAGGGGGGTTGTCTGCGGTACGTGTTTTTATATTGATAAACTTTTAGTCTGCATAAACTTGTTATTTCGATTGTTTAAAAGTGACGAAAATTATTTTCCTGTAATAGATGATTTACAACAATAAATATTTTTAAAATGAATGGGTTTTTGAGACCTTAGAGATTAAGTGAGACAACTCGATACGCTTTATATTGAAAGTATATAAAAAATAAGAAAAACGTCTTGTTTATAAAAAATACGTATGGAACTTTAAAGGGTTGGCGGAACCCTCAATCTCAATAAGTAAACAGTTTTTGAACAATAGGTTTGAATTGAGGGGTTCTCAAATTTTTTGGCAACCACATACTAGTTTCCGCTAGATCAAAAGAGCAAAAAAAACCTTGGAGGTATTTTTATATAAATAATTACTAATGGACAATTTGAATATTTACCATGACTTTTGAAACAATTTTCAACTGTCAAAACAAATGCAAATTATTTAAATAATTATTCATTCGCAAAATTTTTTTAAAATAATCGTATTTTCTGATTGAAATACAAGATTTCATCATTGCCTAGAGTACTGAATTTTCTAAAAAAAATATGTAATTATTCAAACAATTAATTATTGTTTGTTTTTAAAATTTCTAAAAATACAGCTAGAGAATAAATAATTGTTTCGATACATTTTTTAATAATTTAAATTTGTTTCAACAATTGAACATTGTTTTAAAAGTCACAGTGTATATGCAAATGGTCCATTTCTAATTATTTCTATAAAAAAGACGACGGAAATGTCTAGAAAAAAGCAATAATAAGTAAAAGCATAGATTTTTTATTTTTGGGTCATGTTATAACGTTGCACAGTAGAGCAAAATGAAAAAATGATGTTTAAAAGAACCTCCAGGTTACAATTCTTTATCGACTTTTAATACTTTTTGAAAAAATGAATTACGAAATTCTGAAGAAATTTGTCAAGACCGATTTTTTAATTTCGGTTCGTTTTAATTTTTATAGAGCTGCAAATACAGAAAAGAATGTTAATTAAAAATTTTTTTTTATTCTTTTTAGACATTTTTCTCAATGGCATCAGGTCTCAGAATTGCCACAAAAAAGCAAGTATGATGAAGTAATGTTTTTGTTAAGTATATTAATGCATCGAAATCGCTCGTTTACAGCAATTAAGTGAAATGTGATAATGAAAATTTGGTATCCAATATCATTTCTTAAATTTAATAATAATTATTATGAACAAATGCATTATTTAATCAGTTTTAGGCAGAAATTGACAAACCAACACATTTTTTTTATTCCTATGACCCTTTTGCATCATACCTGACGCCTGGTGCCACTAAGAAAAATTTTTACGGAGAATTAAAAAAGAAAATTTGTAATAAAAATTTTTCGCTATTCGCAACTTTATAAACATTTAAACAAACAAAAATTCCAAAATCGAATTCGACAAATTTCCTGAAAATTTTGCGCTGCATAAAAAAAAATTGATGAAAAATTATGATCTACAGGTTATTTTGATAATTGGATTTTCATTTCCCCCACTGTACGCTGAGACGAGGGTGGGAGTTGGCTGGAAATAAAAGCTATTAGTATAGTTTTATTTCGTGGACACTCATCTTAAAACCCTAAAAAAGTTTGCACATTTCAATGAAAGCCTGAAACATGAGCTCAATTTTTTAAAAATTCAAAATTTCACCATGTTTATTAAATGGGATTTTGAAGTTCCCGGTAGCCCCTGTAAATAATTGAATTTCAAAAGAAAACAAAAATTAGTGATTTTCTTTTTCCGGAAATAAAAACTGAAACCCTGTAGCGTAAAAAGCGTTTAGAAGGCCGCAAAAAGCGGCCTAGAAGAACTTATTTAACTTTTGAAGGAAATCTGTATTATCGGCAGAGTCGTTACTATCGATCAGTATAGATGTTACTATACAATCTGTGGAAATAAAAATGAAAACTATCGATAAGGTTATCTCTACAATTAACAGAAAGTAATTAAAGTCATTTTTGACCCTGTGAAAATAAATTTTCATAATTTTTAAATTATGTTTTTCTAAAAAAAGATGTTCTAACAATCGCTCCACTGGGAATCGAACCACAGAACTCCCGATGGTCAGTAGAGGGCATTTCCAATTAAGCTGTTATAAAGATCGAAAAAAAAATCTTTTTTCAGAAATACATGGTATCTCAAACTCTTTGTCACATTTATGATGACCAGTAATTTTAAAGGAAATCTATATTATCGGCAAATTAGTTACTATCGACCAGTATAGATGCCTCTCAAAAAGCTAAATCGAGAAAGCGACCGAGAGGCAATCGAAATTTCTGTTGTTCGATTTCCAGTTAAGCGATTGCTATAAGATATTTTTTCATAAAAATATAATTTAAAAATTTTTTAAATTTATTTTCCACCTTGTCAAAAATGACGCTACTTATTTTCTGCAATTTGAAGAGTTAACTTGATTGACAGTTTCCATTTCTATTTCCACAGATTATGGAATAACATCTATATTGATCGATGGTAACTACTTTGCTGATAAAACAGATTTCCTTTAAAATTTCTTGTATCATAAATGCAACAACTAGCTTGAGATAGTGTATATTACTGAAAAAATATTTTTCTTTCAATCTCTCTGATAGCTTAATTGGTAAACCAGCCTGGTGACATTCAGAAATTCTGTGGTGCGATTGCCATTAAGAGCGATTGTGAAAAGATCTTTTTTCAGAAAAATATAATTTCAAAACCTATTTAAATGTTGAAATCTTAAATCCTGCATTGGCCAGATCAGTTAGGGTGTTAACGAAGTAGTTTGGTAATGAGGTGTGACACGAAGGTGGTATGTAGTTGGTGCTGGAGGGGTGCTTCAGACACCCTATGCAGACGTCTGATGGGGTTCGACGGATTTCCATTCTCTTCTGCGATACCCTCCACACAAGCAAAGGGGGTGAAGTGAAAACGCATGGTCGAAGGGTCGCGCCTGCGTCCTCCTCTCACCAACACCAACACACCCGACACCTAACTGCCTTTGACACGCACACAATGAAAAGAATCTTTTCAAATAGAGGTTGGATCGTGCACTGGAATGCGTTGCTTGCTTTCGTACCTCGTTTTTTGCCCCTTCAGCCCCACAAAGCTGCACAAGGCTTACAAGAAGCCCCGTAAGTTTGAAACGACTATTCCGTCACACTGTGCAAAGATACCCATCCGCACCGAATAGGCTCTCCTTTGCTGATGTACCTTCCAGGCACCACTTGGCGCACTTACGTTCAACACGTCAGGAAAGCCGTGAAACACAGCACCTCGTACGTGTCAAACCAGACGGATCTGATAAGGAGTAATGCACGATCCGTAATTTCGTTAGGGTTAATACGACTCTTATCGAGGCAACTAATCCCTCAGATTAAGGATAAGAGACTGTATATTTACATCGTGCTTACAACGGGGCCATACTTAAATCACGTAACGGGTTCTAGACACTCTCTAAGACCCCCTCCTTTTCTAAT
>NC_046666.1:23030667-23081187 GCF_010883055.1 Belonocnema kinseyi
CCCCGCCCGCCCAAAGTGTGGCAAAAACAATGATCGTGGACAAATTGATTTTCAGAAGACAATTATTATCCGATTTTAACTTTTTTTTTTAAAATGAAAGCTAATAAAATTTCGCATTCAACTTCCTTTCCAATTTTCAAATTTTTGTTTATTTAATAAAAAAATGAAAAAATTTAAATTTTGAGGTATACCGGTTTTAAAAAAATGCCTTGTTTGAATAAAAAATACCTAGAAAACTGAAAGCAAATACTCAAGAAAGATGTTTAATAGTATTAGAACTTAAACAAATTTATTGAATTTTTTATAAACAAAAAAGTGATTGAAAATGGTTTCGTGGGGATTGGTGGCGATTCGTCACTTGATTGAAACAATACAAGTTATTAATTAATATGTTATTCGATAATTGTTAATAGTCGTTTCTAATTGCTTAAACTACCTTTATTAACAAATACGCTATTTGGCTATTTTTAGAGGTATGAACTTAATTTTTTCGATGCAATTAACAGTAAAAAACTAACTTCTAAATTTTTGAGAAAATTTTAATGACAATAAATAATTTATTATTGTAAGCAACAATTGTTTAAACCAATTTTTATCATTATATGTATTTACAAATGAAATACTGCTTTTTTCGCGGAATTAACAGCCGGTTATTTAGCAATGATTTTTTGCTATGAATCGATAACATTTAAGAATTGTTTAACCAAACTTAATTAACAAATGAATTAGTTGGCAGCTTATTAGCATTTGAACTTTTTTGCAATAAGCTGTTAATAACATATTTTTTCTTTTTTAAAAATTCCGATACCAATCCACTATTTTTATTTTTATTAACAATTTAATTAATGTAGCCATTTTATACGTTTATTATACGTTGTTTCAAGTCATATTGCAAGCAATTTAAATGGAAAAATATTATATATAGAAAATTCTCTCTTGAGATTATAATTGTTGATATTATAAACAAATTTAATAAACAAATACGGTAATCAGCCATTTTTAGACAGAATTTTTTTTTTCGATATACATATTTTAAAATTAGGAACTTGATAATAATTTCAGCAAAATTCATAACTTGTTGATTTAGGTTATTATTTTTTAAACAAATGCATTATTCGGGCATTTTTCGTTAATGAACAAATGCATTTATTAAGCATTTTGCTACAGAAAAATCGTTTTTTTCTATGTCAAACTTTTTAATTAGTATATAAAAAATTTTTTTTAATTCCATCGCCAATGCTGAATAATGAAATTTTTTTATAACAAAAAATCGTTGCTAAATTACTGGCTGTAAACTCCGTACAAAAGAGGTATTTTACTTATAAATATATAAAATGATAAAAATTTGTTTAAACAATTATTTTTTACAATAATAAATTGTTTACTGTCATAAAAATGTTCCCGAAAATTGAGAGTCTAGTTATTCACAGTTAATAGCATCGAAAAAAGTAAAGTTGATAAACATTGATAATATATTAAAGAAAGTTTCAATGCTAAAAATAGCCAAATAATTCATTTTTTAATTAAATTTGGCTAAACAATTATCAAATGTTATCGATTCATAGCAAAAATCATTGCTAAATAACTGGCTGTTGATTTCGTGAAAAAAACAGTATCTTATTTATAAAAACTTCAAATATTATGAATTTGTTAAAAAATTGTTTTTTACAGTAATACATTGCTGATTGTTATCAAAACGTTCCTCACACTTCAGAAGTTAGCTATTTATATAGATAATTGTTTCGAAGAAATTAATTTTTTACATTAATTTTCTAAAAAAATGAACTGAAATCTTTTCTGGATGAAAGCTCAACAAAATTTTTTTTTTTTTTTTTATTAAAAATTCCTCTATTTTAGTACAAATTTCATCTTCTTAAGACGAAAAAAACTATTTGGTAGGAAATTCAACAATTTTGTTAAGAATTCATCTTTTTTGTTTAAAAATATTCTTCTTTTTCAATTGAAAATTCAATGTTTTTCGTAGAAGCTAGAAATATATAAATCTACAAGTTTTTACAAAGTATAATTTTTCTGAATAGGGAACCCGCAATGTATTAAGTATTGGATTTATTAGGGAAGTTATGAGCCTACATCCCTTCAATGTATTAAATATTAAAACTATTTTTTTCCTGATAAAGGTCCACTCTTGTTGTTCCACTGGGAATCGAATCGAATCGAATCGTCGGCTCCTTTCCCATTAAGCTACTAGAGAGATCGAGAGAAGAATCCTTTTTCAGAAGTACACACTCTCTCAAGATACATGTTACCTTCAAGATAAGAGTATTTTGAAGGAATCTGCATTATCGTCGGAGATAGTTACCATCAATCAATGTAAATATCTTTTTTATTACCGCAGAAATATAAATCAACCTATCGATCAAGTTAACTCGTCAAATAAGTAAAAATACTGAACGTCCTTTTCAGACTAGATGGAAAATAAATTTAAACATTTTTTAATTAAAAAAAAAGATTAACACTTGTCGCTCCACTGTAAATAAAACCACAGAACCGACAATCGGAAATTCTGTGTGTTTCGATTACCCGTCAAGAGAAGGAGAGTAGCTTTCAACAAGGAATCCAGTGGTGACCTTGAATTTGACATGATCTTGAACTTCGAGATTCTTTCAAGGTCAACTATGTTTCTTTGATTGAAAACATCTATTTTTAACAACGGAAATCGAAAAATCGGGAGATGTCACGTCCAAAAATGTACTAAGGTCATGGGTAAAAGATGACCTTGAACTTCAGCTGATACTTTTTAGGCTTGATCCAGGTATAGGTCGGATACAATCTGTACACCTTCGGCTCAGTTGTTTATAAAAAAGGTTGAGGTCATTCTTGAAGTGGCTTTTAACGAGCGATACAGAGGTAACCTTGAATTTGACTTTTTTAACATTGAGATGACCTTCAAGGTCATTTGTAGGTCAATATTTTTTAATTGTGGCGCTATTTTAGAGTCCTCGTTAAAAGTTAGTCCAAGAATGACCCCCACCTTTTTCGTAAACACTTGAGCCGAAGAAGTACAGCTTGGACCCGACCTTTACCTGGGTCGAGGTTAAAAACCTTAAGTTAAAGTTTAGATCATTCTTGACCCATCACCTGAGTATATGCTTGGACGTAGAATTTCCCACTCTTTCGATTGCCATTTTCAAACATAGGGGTTTCCATTTAAAAACAAAATTGACCTTAAAATAACATCAAAGGTCAAGATTAAGGTCCAATTCAAGATCACAACTGGATTTCTCGTAAAACGCTACTCCAAGATGACCTTGACCTTTTTGAAAGAATATTTTACCTGGAAAATTATTCAGTTGTTTCGTTACTTTTGGACACCCTGTATATATATAATTGTATAATGATGTTCTTTAAATCATGAAAATAAATTTATAGAAGGAAAAGAAATTTCCTTATGGTACAAGCTTTTAGAAAAATTATAAATTATACCCAATACTGGACTGTAATCCTATTGAGCCTGAGAGAAAAATGAGCTTTCTCATTTTCTAATAGAAATTTTATTATTATTTTCACAGTAACTCTAAATTCAGAGCTAAATTCTAAATTTTTAACGGAATTAAAATTTTTTAATATTCTACCTAATTTTAGAGCAGACGTAGGACACTATTATTTACTGAATTTTATTTTTTTCTATTTCACGTCCTTATTTTTAAACATAAATTTTTAATTTAATAAGCTAAAAAAATCTTTTTTGAGTTTTTAAAATTAAAATTTAAAAGCATTTGGAATATATAATTGATGATAAAAGCGTTTTGATTTGACTAACTATAACTATGAATTAACTAACGAATTTAAAACCTCAAGTTCGAGTGTTAAAAATTGTACAATAATTATTTTACAATACGATGCTAAATCTGTTTAAAATTAATGCAATTACATATGTTAAGGTTTAAAATTTAACCTTTACAATACTATAGCTTTGAAAATTAAGCGCGCTAAAATGTCTGACTGAAATTGTATAAAATATTTTTCATTTGAAATAACTGGAAATTCATTAACTTATAATTAAACGCTTTTATATAATTCAAAATTCTATTCAACTATTTTTTTAGTATAAGATACTCCATTTATAACTTATTTAGTTAGTGGGCCGATGGTCGTGGGGGCTAAAGCGTAGGCTTTGGACTCACTCCTTCGGCTTTTGCGGGTTCGATTCCCGCCTCGCACTCTGGAAGAGTCTCGGTGGCCCATGCGGTGAACACTAGCCTAGCAAGGGAGTTGTTCATCTCCGGAGAGTCGTGGGACCGGTACCTCTAGAGAAAAAGGTTTTCTCTGAGTACTTAAGGCTGTTGCTCTTGGTGGTTCGGAACCCACCTTAAACTGTAGGTCCCCCTTCCACCAACCAAGTAAGTGTCTGGAGGGTGTGTAAAGGAATAGAGAAGGTGTAAGAAAAATGTAAAACCTTAGGGGACACATTAGAAGCTTCCATTCCACTTATTTAGTTCAAAATTGTTTTATTCAACAACATTCAAAATAAGTAATTAAAAATCAAATATTCGAAATTGAACATTTTGAAACGGGATTTTTTAAAATAGAAAGTCTTGAATGATGAACATTTTCGTATATAACATTTAATTTTTCAATGTTACAATTTTTATTATGCCATTAAATAAATCGAAAATCATTTACGTGAAACCACCGAAATTGAAATAAATTTTTGTATTTAATTTGTTTTCCCCAGTTGCAAGAAGAAATTTTTTGATTTAAGATCTTTATTGAGTAAAGGAATGAGAAGTATGGTATTTTTGACATGTTTTCTTAAGGTTTGAATAAGGAAATTTTAGTTTTTAATTTTGGTTTGATTAGCAGTACTTTGGATATTTTTAAAGCTTTTATAGAGTTGGAAGGGATACAATATCTTTTTAATTGGAAGAGGCCTATTTTCACTTTTTAGATTGATATTGTGTTTGAAGAAACACTGCTTTATTCTCCATTTTCTTTTGAACATGATGAAAATAATTTGTAAAAAATGGTATTTAGTATGAGGGGAGGAAATTTTTGTTTTCAATTTGTTCAAAATTGGAAGATTTTTGTGATTTGTATAGAAGAGCAAGGGGAAAAGGATTTCTTAAGTTTTTTTTTTTAAATAGGCGGAGACACTCATTCTCTTTTAAATATTTTTATTTAATCAGATGACGGACATGTTTCATTTTGTAACATTTTTATTAATGCAAGTTGAAAATGTAAGTCTAATTTTATTTTTGAGCTTTTAAAAGGATAATGTGAATTTATATTTCACAACCAGAAATCATGAACCTCCAGATTTTCTTGGACACGCCGACGAGTGAACAAATTATCTGGACAACGCCCCTTAGTCACGCCTTATTTCAAATATTTGTACCATCTTGCAAGTACAGTTTTTTGACACGCATGTAACCAAAAATAGGAATAGGAATCCTAGGTTAGGTACAAAAAAAAAAGAGAAATTGGGAGGGTCTAAGGGCGTAGCTTAGGGAGTGACCAAAAGATCATTTTATTTATGATAAGCATACTCTTTTACAATCTCCCATTTTCCTAGGACACGCCCTCCGCAAGGCTTTTGTAAAGTATTTCTCTACATAATGCCCCTTGGTCACTTTTTTATCAGAGAGCAGCAATTCCAATCTTACTACTATAGTGGGAGTTTACAAGAGGGTTTGTTTCTAGTAATAAACTCCTTCAATTGGACTCCTGATTTCTTTACGACCGCCCTAAGCCACGCCTTAAGGAATACCCCTTTCTTTGGATAACACCCCTTATTAATGTATTGTTTCTGAAGAAAAAATTAGCAATACATCTTTTTATAGAATTAGAGCAACCTCTCGTAAAGTAGAGCTACAATGTGGCAAGTACAGTTTTTCAACACTCATGTATCTAGAAATAAGAATAGGAATCGTAAGTCGGGTACGTAAAAAGAATTAAAAAATCTCGAGAAATGGGTGTTATATATCAAAATCGATCAATCTGAAGTCGTGGCTGAGAGTGTTATCAAAAGATCGTTTTATTTATTGTAAAAGTTTTTCTTCTAACGCTCTCAATTTCAAAGGGCGAGCCCTTCGAAACGCCTTCCAGCATTCTTATTTCGCTAGACAATACGCCTTGGTCACGAAAAATAGAACAGTATTTCTGGGTCACGTGACATTGAAGAGATATACTTATTAAAAAAATTATAATAGTGTCCAGATAACAGATTTTCAATAAACTTTTTGGTCAAATTACAGCAATTTTAATGTTACAACTACAGCTTGTTGTTCAGAGAAGTAGGTCGGTCTGAAGGCGTTCCAAAGGGTGTGCCTAAATAATGTGGGAGTTTACAAGGTCCGCTCATAGTAATAAACTCCTACCCTTGGACTCCTCATTCCTTAGAGACCGCCCTTGACCACGCCTTAAAACACACCCATTTCTCTAAACACCACTCTTTGGTTACATCTCATTTCTGAATACATTTGACTAAAGGGACAATTAATAGGCATGCTTATAACTATTTCATAACGAGTTTTTCAGAACAGATTTGCAATACATTTTTTGTAGAATTAGAGCAACTTTACCTAAAGCAGAGCTGCAATGTTTGCAAATACAGTTTTACAAAATACATATATCAGCTATGCGTTTGATTACATTCCAGCAATTTCAGCTAAAATGGAGCAAAAGGTCGAGGCTAATCAGATAAAGGGTACCAGGAAGAGCGAAATGTTGAACAAATGCATAGCTCTCACAGCGGGAAATGTGTGGGAAACCGCGTCGCGTCACCTATAATTTGATTTAACGTCAGTGGCCAGGAGAAATACATACATGTGAGTTGGCGGCTACCTACTCGTGATGTCAACGTCAAAGTGCAGATAGAGATTTGCACGTCGGTACTAAATCCTGAATACGCGAAAAGGCATATTGCCTATCGGGTAGCTCTGAATCCTGTAACATTGCCTCGTAAAGTGAAAGCTCACTCGCGTTCACAGTTTCCCGTTTTACGGTCGTGTTGGATAATTGGGAAGATTCGAAATGAACGAGCGTCTCGTTACTTTATGGAGGTCCCAAGCACGAATCAACCGCCCTTTTATGTATTCGGGAGGACCAGGACAAAGCCGGGACTGAAATATTATACCGGGATATTTCCCGCTTTTCATAATTCGCGCCTTTTATAGAATTTAAATTGTTACGAAACAAAATTTTTTCAATAATTTATGGTTTCTTTAAACAATATACATGTGGAAGTCAACATACAGAGATCTCTTAAGGCGCGTTTCTTTTTTGACAACTAAGCTCGTATTATGAAGCCATGAGAAAATATATTTCTTACTTCCTTAATGCTCAAGATATTCATAAGATAAAACTTTTTAATTTTTAATTAAGAAAAGAATTTAAGAAAAAATTCTGAAAATAATTAAAGGGAGAGGTCACATGTATTTAAAATACTTTAATGTGAGTGTGAACAGATAGACAAAAAAGAACAAATGCTGAAGGAAAAGGTTTCTGCATATCTATATGAAGAGTATTGATTCACTGAAAAAAATCTAGCACAGTTGTCTGAGAAATGAAATTTCTTCATTTTTATATTTTTTTACCCGCTGATTACAAATGCATAACTGTAAGAAATTAAAAAAAAAAATTAATAATATTTGCATAATAATCTTAATGAACATTTGTATAGTGATCTAAAAAAAAACGAATTTTCCTTAACTTTTACATTCTTTAATCTTTGACAATAAAAAAACCTCAGAATGGTATAAAAAAATTCATTTAACATGCTAAAAAACTCAATTTAAATCGCCATGAAAGAAAGTCGAATTTGAAATTAAAATTAAAAAATCGTGATGCTGAATTTCAAAATTAATCATTTGTAAAAATTAGTTTCAAGATTCCAGTGTGAAAACTCAGCAATCTTTAAAAAAAGTTTTGAATCACACAATTATAAGGCTCCACGTTTTAATCATGTAATTTGTTTAATTTATAATTTTAGAGCAATTTTGAAAAATTTCAAATGGTAAGAGTGATTGTGATTTTTTTACATAAATCACATTTTTCAGCAACAACAATCAAAAGCCTATATTATGAAATATTAGGTTGGAAGCGTCTCAATTATTCAAAATTTGGAATTTAAAATTTTACAATGTTGTAGTTTTAAATTCAAAACTAAAAATATTCAGAACAATTTTATAAAGCAATTTCGAATTATCAGATTTTTAATTGAATATTTAAACAAATGAATCACTTCAAAATGAAAAATATTCAATTGGAAAATATCGAAAATGAATAATTTATCTAAAAAGAAAGTTAAAATTTAAACGATTTGAAAAAATAGGATAATTCCTTTAATTATCAATAGCTACATTCTAAAATTAAAATTTATTTGCAATTTTTTCCACGGAATACAATTTTGTAGTTTTAAAATTTGGTACAATAATCTTTCATTTTTAATTTTAATTTCTTTTATTTAGCAACAATTTGAAATTCTAAAATTTCAAAAGCCTTGAACTTGACGGGCTAAATTAAGTTTTAAATATTGAATTGTTAAATTTCAATTCATTTCAATTGAGAATTATTCAAATTCAAAAGTTTTCCATTTATAATTATCTAATTTTTAAAGCTGATTTAGGAATAATACAATTTAAAAACTTTCGAATTTTTAATTATCCCATTTCAAAAATCCAACCATGAAAATACTTAATTTTTAACTTATTTAAATAGTGATATTTTTGAAATTTTAATCTTAAATCATTCAATTTCTATATAATTTAATTTAAAATCAAGTTGCTCAATTTTAAAGGTTTTGAATATGAAATCATACAATTCAATTTCCTTCTAATAAAATTATTCAAACTGTCAAATAAAGTCAACTATTTTTTTCTAAAATCCTCTATTTTAGTAAAAAAAATAATTTTCTCCCTAAAAAATCTGTAGTTTTTATAAATAATTAGTTGTTTTTTTTGATAAAGTATTAAATATTATATTTTTGCTGAGAATTTATCTTTTTCTTGAAAATTCATTTCTTTTGATGAAAATTTAACTCTTTTGTAAAACTTAGTTTTTGTTTTAACTGAAATATCAGCTATTATATTTTTCCATCAGAAATTCATCTTTTTTTAACAATAGACTTTTGTTTCAACTTTATTTTTTTTTAGCCTGTAAATTTGGCTTTTCGGTTGGAAATTTATCCAAAGTAAACCTTACAAATATTTTTTGAATTTAAGCTCATTCAGAAACACGTTTTCAATTTTATAAATATTTTTAATATTAACATTAATTGTCAATTAATTCATTGATATTAATGTTAATATTGTTATTGATCGTGAAACAATTTTCGCGACTTTTTTATCGATCTTCAGATAAAAGTTTATTTATTTTGTTCAAATTTTAAGTACCTTCTTAAAAGGTTACCTCTGTTTTGTCTTAAGTGCAGCCGTTTTCTTAAGCATTTGTTTATTCATTCAGAAAATTCGTCCATTTTTATTAAAAATAAAACAGGTTTTGGTCGAACTTCAATCTGTTTTTTGTTTTAAAATTTTAACATATATTGAAACCTTTAACTGTCTAAGCATTACATTATATATATATGGGCAACTGCCCAGGGCGACAAATTTTTGGAAGGAGTGGGGGGGAGGCGGCAAATTTTGGGAAAAATATTGGTAATTTCTTGGTAATTTAAAATTTTGTTGCAAATATGTCATTCTAATCTCAGAACAGCAAAAGCTAAATCAATTATGCATTTTTTTTAATTTAGACTGCTTACCTGATAGTACAATTTTACAGTATGATCCATTCAAAAAATGTTGTCAGCCAACTCAGTATCCTTTTATTTATGCATTGCGCAGTAGAAATTCAAACTTTCGGCGCCCCTGGCAGCCATATTGTTTTGTATGATTATCCCATCTTGCACAGTACTGCCAACTATCACATAATGTAATGTGATTTACCTTACTTACGTGAACTGAACAGTGTTTTTCGTTACGTACAATCGCCTCGTGGTGCCAATTTCGGAAAAACAGTGTTTATTAATAAATAAAAAAATGATGCTAGTTCCTGAGTATCTTATTTTTATGGTGTAGAAAATATTCTTAAGAAATACAAACAGTGACACAAAAATTTGTTGGAATTGTTTTGTTTATTATCGTTTACCATATACTACTGAAAATATTTTGAAGCAAAAGTTAAACAATAAGCGATATTGTTCGCATTGGTTTTTATCAACAAAATTTGGAGCCAAAATAAAAAATGTGGGGGGGGGGCAAGTTCACTACTGCCCAGGGGCGGCAAGAAGGATAAACACGGCCCTATATATATATATATATATGATGATGAATAATAATAGTTATTAATAATAGTTAATCATTACATTATACACCCCTCGCAATTAGCGAATTTCTCTGTTTTACTTCAAAAATGCAGTTTCAATCACTTCGATTATAGTTATAAATTTTAGTGAAGTTCCTTCTAATACTGGTGTTCGACATTAATTAGGAAACTTAAATCAATTAAATTTAATTGAGAGCTAAGGCTTTGATGTACATTAGGTCCCGGAGGCACATGAAGAGCCAGAATTAAATTAAACTCCTGTTCGTCATTGGATTTCCTTTACTAATATGAAGAATTATTAAAGGGGTATTTTGACACACTTTTAAAATTTTTAAATCCAGGTACTTTTCCATCATAAAATACCACCAAAAACATTTGTAACATGCAAAATAATTTCACGAAAGTAACTAAAAAATATGTATTTAAGTGATAAAAACTCAAATTTTTGGCATAAAAAGCGAAATAACTTTATAAATAATTAATAAATTTAAATTTCCTGACAAACATGACTAGAGCTTTGCCTAGTCAATTTGTTCCTAAATTTTTAGAAAAATCGGGGAAATATTTTATTTGATAGGTTAACCAAACTGTCAAAAAATCGAATTTTGGATATCAAAAGTGAAATAACTTTAAACAAATAATATAATAATATAATAATACTTTAGTAATAATAATTAAACAACAATCGCCAAAACAGAAGCATTGGAACTTACGCTATTTAATTTATCATAAAATTTGTAAAAGAAACGGTAAAACATTTTAGGCTGCAAATCGTCTGAACTGCTAAAAACTCAAATATTACACATGAAAAGTAAAATAACTTTAGAAATAATTAGTGAATCGAAATTTTCTAGAAAAAACTACTAGAGCTTCGTCTAGTCAATTTCTTTTTGAATTTTTAGACGAATCGGTTAATTTTATTCTACAGCCTTACCCAACTCCCAAAAATCGAATTTGGGACATGAAAAGCGCAATAACTTTATAAATAATTAATAAATAATACTTTTTAGTAGAGCTAGACAAAATTTCTCTCCCAATTGAAAAAATCAATATGAAACAGTAATGCTTTTATACCAGTAAACAAAATACACATAACATAAATTTATTTAATGTATAAAAAACTATAAAAAGAAGCACTGAAGCTACCACTAATTACACATCGACTGAACTGCTAAAAACTTAAATTTTTGGCATAAAAATTAAAATAACTTTGCAAATAGTTAATAAATTAAAATTTCTCAGAAAACAGCACTGAAACTTCATCTATTTAATTTATTTAATGAATTTAAGACAGTTGGTATCATACTATATGCCACAGGTCAATCGAAATGCCAAAAAATAGAATTTCGTACATAAAAGTTGAAATAACTTTAGAAATAATAATGAAATAACAATTTCCAAAAAAGAATATTCGTGCTTATGCTATTTAATTTATCTGAAATTTTTTTTGAAGAGTCGGTTAAATATATTAGGCTACACATCGTCTAAACTGCTAGGAATTCCAATTTTGGGCATAAAAAGTGAAATAACTTTCGAAATAATTATTACATAACAATTTACAAAAAATAAGCACTGGAAATTCCGTTATTTAATTTATCCTAAAATTCTGACAAGAATAGAATATATATTTAGGTACTGGAGTACTGGAGCTTTATCTAGTCAAGTCGTTCTAAAGTTTTTAGTCAAATCCGTTAAATAATTTAGTCTACGCATTGACTGAACTGCGAAAATTAAAATTTTGGGCGTAAAAAGCGAAATAATTTGAGAGGTAATTAAAAAAAATTTATTTGTCTGAGCATTACAACTGGAAAATTTTAAATCAAATTTACCCTAAAATTGTTGGACGAATTTGTTGAATTTTGTAGGCTACGGGTCGACTAAACTGCTGAAAAATTCATTTTTTGGCACAGAAATTAAAATAACTCTAAAAATAATAATTGAATCGACATATACCGAGGTGTAACCTTAAAGCTTCATTTATTCAATATCTCCTGAAATTTTTAGATGAATCGGTTAAATATTATAGGAAACAGGCCAACTGAACTGCTAAGAAATAAATTTATGACCATAAAAAGTGAAATAACTTAATAAATATTCGAGTTAATGCTATGGAAAGCATGCATTTTTAATTTGGATTTAGGTCTAATTTAAATTTAGTAAGTTTCGAGATTTTTCTTTTCACAGTAATTTTTTTAATAGAAAATTTGAACACACTTTAAACAATTTTAAATTTTCACTACTAACTTTATTTGTCAAAGATGTTTCAAATCATGTTAATTTTTTAAAGTCAAGAATTTCAAGAATAAGAAGTGAATTATAAGTTTCTTTACAAGAATATGAAATTATTAATCTTTTAAAGCATCAGATTCTCCTCAATCAAAGATTTTTAAGCAGCGATGTAAAACATGCTAACAAACATTCAAATTTGATTCATCAGCAAACTAGTGTTCAAGAACAAAATTTAAATTTACATGGGATTTTTGAAGAAGGAGGTAAAGATACTTGGTTTGTTAATTTGACGGATATTTAAATTCCTGATTCAGCCACAGATATTCTCAGATTAGGTCAAGGTTTTAGTAACCGTGTGATAAAAACAAAGGCAAAAACAAATGATGAAAATAATAAAAGATGTTGAATCAAATATATACAAGATTCCTATTTTGGATCAGCAGGATTTCTGAAACAAGGTTTTACACTTGTCAAAGAGCTTTGTTGAGAAAAATAGTTTGCATATCAGTTATATTGATCGTAGAATTTCTAAAGGTTTCATGATGACGAAAAAGTTTCTTCGAAACAACCTTGATATGATTTGTATGAATGCTGATAAAGGCAGTATTACTGTTTGCATGAAAAAATCGAATTATATCAGGGATATGGAGAATTTGCTTTCTGATAATGATAATTTTGAATTATTACACGAAACTCTAAAAAAATTAAAAAGAGACACTTTTAAGATGCTTGACGATTGGAGAAATAAAGGACTTCTGGGAAAAGATATAAGATGGACTGATATTAACACTGAAGACACAGTTCTTGCAAGATGTTATGGGTTGAAAAAGATTCACAAAGATGGCTATCCCTTAAGAAAAGTTATTTTAACTAATAATACTCCCATCAAATTTTTAGAACAAAATTTTAATTTGATTCGCAAGGACTCTATCATAACTTCTAAATATAATGTTAAAAATAGCTGGGAATCTCAAAAAAGTATCATTCAAAAAAAGGTTCCGGATGACCATGTAATGATTTCTTTAAATATATTGCAATGTTTCCGAGTATACCCCTTGAATTAGTTAAAAAGGCAATTTTAAGTAGATGGACTAATATAAAAACCCGTACTCGTTTGTGTCAAAAAGATTTTATTAAAGGGATAGTTTTTATTATGAAGTCAACTTATTTTAAATGTAATGGATCTTTCTATAGACATAAGTCTGGTAATCCCGTAGGTTCAGTCATTTCTCCGATTTTGGCAGAATTGGGGATAGAAGATTTGAAGGTTTTTGTTTTTGGGAAATTAGATATTGTTTTGCCTTTTTATTTTCCGTTTATCCATGATACCTTATTATGTGTTCCTCTGGAAAAGTTACAGATCGTCATTGATACTTTTAACTGTTTTCATCCATAACTTCAATTTAATCATGAAATATAACAGGATTATAAAATCAGTTTTTTGGACATAGAAGTAATTAAGGATTGGAATGGTAATATTCTTACCAATTGGTACAGAAAAAGTACATACTCCGGTAGAATTTTAAATTTCCTTTCTGCTCATCCCTTTCAAAACAAAATTGCAGGAATTAAAAACTTAGTTGAAAGAGCTCTAGGTTTGTCCCATCATTCATTTCACACAAGAAATTTGAATATTGTTAGGAATATCCTTTTTCTGAATCATTATCCAAAAAAGTTAATTCAGTAACATATTGCAATTAGAGTTCAACAAATCAAAAACAAAGAGATTAATCATTTGCTTGTAGATAATCAGAAAGAATGAAAGGAATATAGTTCATTCAATACTTTTGTTCTTCCACTTTTTGGTCAAATTTCTAAAACTATTGAACTTATGTTACAAAAATTAAAAATTGATACTATTTTCCGCATTCCATTTAAAATAGATTCGGTGATAAATTTTTGCAAAGATCCTTTAGATAATTTTAAAAAGGGTGGTGTTGTCACACTAGGTACAGTCTTAAGGCCATGTGACGAGAGGGTCACATGACCATACCTGGTCTTCAGTTTTTCTTTCCCAACTTACGTCTAAACGAAATGAGGTATCGCTCTGAAAGTTTGGGAAATGAAAGAGGAGGTAATAAAGTCCACGTCTCTGTTTTGTTTGCACTTTTGATGCAAATAAACAAATTTACATTATTAAATGGCACGTGTCTGACATACATATCAGCTGTTTCAGAGCTGCACTATCGCAGCGAGTAGACAATTTCGAACTTCTACGGGTCTGTGGATAAAAAAGATTCCATGATTGCTGACAGAGAAAGTGAGAAGGCAAACTTCTGCTGTAAAGACTGAATGCGTCCTTTGATAATAATTATTTTCATAAATAAACTTTTTTCTTCCACAAACGGTTTGCAAGGACCCACAAACGATCTTTTAATATTTATGAACATTTCCCGAAAAAAATTTACGCGTTATTCAAACTTTTGTTTTTCGATATGGATGAAAAAATATTGATCTTAGGAGTGACTTGATCAGCTGTTATACTCATCCCATGGCCTTAAGGCTAAAATGTGAACGATTTTCAGTGATTTATATCTCCCCTAGGTGGCGTCTGTGTTATTATATTATATTATATTAATCACTTCTTCAAATTATTCACATTTTCTGTTTGAAACAAATTTACATTATTTTTATTTTTAAATTGTAAAGGAGACCGATCTGTTCGGAGTGGTACTTAAGTGTTGTGCTTAATGTCTCTGTTTAAACATTTTTTTCATTTAGAATTACGGAAAGAATAATTTGCACAAGCAAACCATTTCATGTAATATTAAAAAAACTCGATGTATTTTTGATCATGCTCTATTTGATGTTTTTGGCATATTGCATAAAACGGTTTGTTTAAGTAAATTATTCTTTGTGTAAATCTAAATAAAAAAAATATATTATAATTTGCACGGTATTGGTGGTGGAGCGCGATGGAGGGGTTGCCGGAATAGAGCTGTAGTTTGTTCTATCTCCACTAGATGGCGCCACTTCGTTACTTTACTAAGTTCATATTCTTTAACATGGGACTGTATGCAGTGTGCGATAGGGTGAAGTTGTGCCCTTGTATGGATTCTCCAAAAAATATTTTGTCTAAGGCGCGGTTATCTTCAGACTGTAATTTTCGGGCGCGCATTATGATAAAAGAGAAAAGCATGTGCTATGGAAAAAGTGACGAAAGTCTATAAGAAGAGCTAGTGCAAATGGCTTGGATCAACAGATGAAGCAGCAGGGAAACTAAATGCAGTGAAGACACAGGAAACACAATATGTACAACTAAATAATGATTAATAATTAAAATAAACAATATTGATATTTTTGCTTGAAACAATTTTATTTCAGACTCCCCTTTTGTGGCCTATCCTCCATGAGTATTTTTTGCAAGAAAAAACCAAGTGAGAAATAAAATATGGAATTCTACAATATAAACAATATTCTACGACTTTTTGTTAATGCTTATTCATGATTATTTCTTGATAACAAAACTATTAAATAGCCAATAAATTTAACTAATAATTTGTTTTTTTTGTTACCTCGCGTATTTTCGTTGGGAAATTAATACTTTATTGTGGGAAAAGGAGATGTTAAAATACAATTTAGAAATAATGCCTCTTTAGATTATGTATTGTAGGTCTGCCGCTTTTTCTCGACTAAACTGTACTTTTTTGTTATAAAAAGATTGAATGGCCAATAAAATTTACAATTTATGCAATTGTAGGTTATTTCTTTGTTTGTCGGTTTAAATAAATATAATTTTACCATAAAAGGCTAAATTAGAAAATACAGTTCAAAATTGTAATTTAAGGTTCTCTCTGACGAAAATGGGGTATGTTGGTAATAAAATTGACAAATAATGCAGTTTTAGGTGATATCTTCTTGGTTGTCCGTTTCCTCTCAATTAAATAGTTGTTTTTTTATGTAGAAAATTAAATAGCCAAAGAAATTCACTAGTAATGTTTTTTATGTCATGTCGTTGATTTTTGCGTGTAAATGGATATTTTATAATTCAAAAAGTCTACGCTAGATACAAAATTCACAAGTAATGCATTTTAATTATGTTTTAGACGTCTTCCGGTTTCTCTCGACTAAATAGAAGTACTTAGTACTTTTGATTGAAAAAGCCTCGATAGCCAATAACCTTACTAATAATACACTTTTAGGTTATGCGTAACTCATATTCGATTGGAAATAAATATTTTATGATTTTCTGACTCTGTGTCTGCTGAAACGTAAAGATCCGTTAAAAATCAGAAATAAAAAATTTGGACGATCGCATTGCACTCTTATAATTGAGAATCTAAATGATTATAGTTTTAATGCTGTACATTACTTCCTAGATATATGAATATATGCGAAACAAGACTGTTGTATTGAATTATTATGATTCTATATGAATTTATTTTAAAATCGTTCACTTCGAGGTTTTTCGTTACGCTGATTACGAATCTGGTATCGGTTTTTGAAATAACAAAATGGCAGTTACAAAATGGCGAAGGGTTATAACAAATTTTAATTTCTTTATGAAAAAAAGATCACTTCGAGGTTTTCCGTTTCGCTGATTACGAATCTGATATTGGTTTTTGAAAAAACAAAATGGCGGTCACAAAATGGCGGAGGATTCTCACCAATTTTGATAATTTTTTATCAAAAGAAGGATCACTCGGAGGTTTTGGGTTCGCTGATTACGAATCTGATATTGGTTTGGAAAAACATGGCGGATACAAAAGGGCAGGGATTTTCACAAATACTGATTTTTTTATAACAAAAATGATTACTAAGGGATTTTTGGGGTCACGGATTATGAATCTGATATTTAAAAAAATGGCGGATAAAAAATGGTGGGTGATTTTTATGGATTTTGATTTATTTACAACGAAATTGATTCCTCAAAAGTTTTTGGGATCGCAGATTACGAATCTAATATTAGTGACTTTGTGAGTATAAATTTATCCTTATTGTCGTGAGGCTAGAAGTGCAGATGTGGGAGTGGCATGCAATTTAAATTGCAAAAAATTAGATCGTATATTAGAAAATCAAAATAAAATCAAAATTCGATAACAACGTAGCAGTTTTTAGCATTCTCAGAAATTTTGCGTTTGACTAATTCGAATAATTCCTTTCGGGTTAAACAAATTCGCTGTTTTGTATCTCCATGATCAGTATCTGGAAAAGTAACGTCTTTAAAATTTCATGAGAGTTATATTATATCACTGAAAATTCTTCTGCATTTAAAATATTCACAATATTTTATAGTATTTAAAACTACTTGATGAAATAACGTTATTATTGTCCGATTATTCACTATCATTAAATTTCATATATCACTAAATCTTTATTTAATAGTATAAAATATGACACATTTTGTTTGAACATTAAGTCGATATTTTGTTTTTTAAACAATAGGTTCACAATAGTTTTACGTAAATGTGTAATTTTCCATTGGGAATTGGAAACAGGGCCCGACCTGGCAAGAACTTTTTCTAAGCTCTATTTTCATAACGTGAATTAATATAAGAATTCAAAATCCGAAGTAAATTGTTTATTAATTTTTCACTTTTATCATTGTGAAATCTATGTTACGCTATTTTTTTAAGTACGCACCGAGTCAAACCGAGTCATGAATTCAGGACGAAGTCAGCAGGAAGTCGACAGTCATCGCTTGAATTCGTCGAAGTCAACAACTAACGAATTTAAGAACTAGAGTCACGCGAAGTCACGAAAGTACGTTTGATGTCGCACGATATTGCTGAATTGTCGTTGAGTAGACGTATCGTTTAAGTAGAGTAGGCTTAATATTAAATAAACTTAAAAAAATCGAATTTTGGATACAAGAAGTGAATTAACTTTAGAAATAATAAATGAATCGAAATTTCCTAAAAAGTGTTCCTGGATCTATGACAAGTCAATTATTGCTAAAATTTGTGATAAGGACAGTTGAATACTGTAGGTTACTGCTCAATAGGACAGAAACCAAAAAAAGAAATTGGGCATAAAAAGTGAAATAACTCTAGCAATAATAAATTAATCAACATTTTCTGAAATGTGTCCCTGGGTCTTCATTTATTATATATCTCCATAAAATTGAAAATGAATCAGGTAAATGTTGTAAGTTTCGTATCAACTGATCTACTAAGAAATCCAATTTTTGGTATGAAAGGTGAAATATCTTCAGAAATATTTAATGAATGATAAATTCTTGAGAAGCAACACTGGAACTTTCGCCATTTACTTCACCCTGAACTGCTTAGACTAACCGTTTGAATAGAGTAGGCTAGAGTTTGACGGAAAAAGGATAAAATCAAATTTTGACCACAAAAAGTGAAATAACGCTAGAAATAATTAATGCGTAAACCTTTCTTTAAAGTAGCACTGATAACTTTTTTTTGTACTTGGCAGCAGAATCAAGATTTTGAAAAGATATCGAGAAAGGTAAAAAAAGAAATTGGAGAATTATGCATTTAGAGTTGGATGAGTTCTATCGGAAATGTGCACCCAAGCGTGATTGTAATACAGGTAGCTCGATAGTGCCATCCCTCGCTCTCTGGAAATACTCCCATATAAACTTCGTCTCGAGGCCAGTATTTCCTGCTAGTTCCCAATAGAAACCATCGCATTAATTATTCTGCGTCCTCGCCCAAGTTTCAAGTCCTCGGGGTAGTAGCAGTACTTGGTTCTTCTTAGAAGACCACGAGAAACTCGATCGCAGTACGTGCGTCGCACAAAGACAGAGCACGTTATTACGGAGACTATCAGCTTACTACTATGGGAAAAACTTGCCAGACTAGATGCGACTTTTCGATTCCCTCTGAAATATTCAAGAAAGTGTTTACTCTCCATAAAGTTAAATATTTGATACTGAAAGTGAATGCCAAAGCATTCTTCTCCCTGAATTTTGAGTATGTGATATTATATACCATAGCATGGAACAGAAATAATTGTTTTCCTTTATATGATTGCTCTTCAAATTTTTCAGTTGTGTTCACTTAAAATGGTGCTAAGTTTAATAAATAAAACGCAATACTTTTCCTCTATTCAGTTCACCCTTCACGAAACCTTCCCAATCTTATTTATTCTCCACTTCGCCCTCCTAATAGTTGAGACAGTTCACCCTTTCCCTCCTCCTACTGCTCCTTGAAAGTTGTCACTTTCCCTAAACTACTCATCCCCATTTCTTATTATTTTCACTGATTCCCTGAATTCTCCGTCAATCCTCCCACTCTCCTTTCCCCGATTTCCCCTTATTTACACTAATGCATGTACTTCCACTCATCTCATTTCTTAAAATCAACTACTCCTTTGCACATATTGCTTCTCACGTATTCTACTCCGCCTCCTTCCTTTTCTGTCACTTTCGCTAATACCCCATCCCTTATTTTCTTTTTGTTTAACTGCTTTTCCATTCCGACATTTTTTGTACTGCTCTCTATAATTTTCCTAATCCTTCCCTCATTTCCTTGCTCCTTTTTCAACTTATTTATTCTCTACTTTCTCATGTGCTAATTTCTCTAACTGAAACTCTCCTTGACCTACAGATTTTTCACATCCCTCACTTCTCCTCACCTACTCACACTTATTTTTATTCATTTCGACTACTTCCCCGAATTTCCATTTACTTCTCCTACTTTCGGGTTCTAATTTACCCTTAATTTCTCTACATTCGCTCCTCACATTTCACCTACTTCATCCACATCCCTGCTTTTACTTACTCTCATTTGTCCTACTTTAATGTAACTTTCCCTGCATTTTCCCTCAATAACTCCTTTCCTCATTTTCACGCACTTCCTTTTCTCACCTTGTTTCCCAAAATCACCCCTTACTTTTCTAAAAATATATAAATGCTGAGAGCTAGAATGAAATTGTTTGTTCATACATGGACTTTTTTTTATTCTGTGTATTTGTTGTAAGTTACTTACGAACAGTGAAATTCTCAATATAAATACATCAGAGGGAATTTGAAAATAAAGAATCGCTATATTGTGGATAGGACTATTGATGACTGTTTTGATTAATTTTTAAAATCACAAAAGTTAAACTGTTTTAGAAAAACAATTTGTCCGTACAAGTAAAAATTCAATAGCAAGTAAAAGTGTCGATGGCAAGTGAGGGGATAGAAGGAACGAAGAAGAAGAAGCCTTCAATGAAGAAAAAGTGAAGGGACTGGGATATAAGGAAGGGGAAGTATGAAAGGAAATAGGGGAAGGGAATACGAGGAAGGAAATTATCCATTGGATGGGAAAGTGAGATTTTAACTGGTACTCAGTGAGGAAACTAGGGGAGGGAGCCGAAGTAGAGTGGCGAGTGGAGTAGAACCCAAAAATGAGGAGGAAGTGTAAGTGTTAAAGGTGAAAGGAAAGTGAAAGGAGAGAATATAATGTGCAAAGTAAGTAGGAGATTGCAAAGTAAGTAGGAGAGGAGATTGAATGTGTGTGTACAGGGGAAGGGAAATACAGAGGTAAGAAAAGAGGAATAAGAAAAGAGGATGGAAAGTATAGGAAGCATCAGGAATGGTTAGAGAAGTAGGGAACCAGAGAAAAGAAGAAATAGAAAAGTTTAGAGAACTTGAGCCAGGGAGTCATAAAACATGATCGGATCAATCAAGATCGGATCAAGACTTTTTAGAGAAAAAATCACGTGTGTTGATGAGTTCCATCCTGATCTATTGCAGTCAATGGTTGAGTGGAAGCTACTACTTCCCGGTACTGTAGAGAGTAGGTCAAGCAGACACTTTTTTATTCATATCAATACGAAAACATGAATGCGGAATCTTGTGTTCGACGCTTTAGAGTTTCACAAATAAATTTTGTTACAGTCGCCTAAAGAGAAAACCAATTCAAAGTTATTTCTTGAGTGCGGGCAGCAGACTTAACTTGCGAGACTCTCTTAGAATTAAGAATTTATGCTTTTTACATATAGGATATCAAGCAGCTTCTACATACTGGGATAAATATTGTCACTAAATTAATTTCGAATCAAGTACAATTTTTTTCAAAAAGAAACTTTGTTTTCATATTACTAGATGAGTGAATGGATTTCCAATGATAGATTAGTGCCCTACGGATATCAAGACCGCATCAGGTCTCAAGTGATTCGTGTCCGCGTTAAATTTTTAGAAGTTTTCTAGACTGTCAACATTTAGACAATGACCAATGTGTCTTTTTTATTTTTTATCATCAATATTACAAAACAAAATTCAATGAAAAATAAAAACATAATTTTCGAAAATTTTAACCCAAAACTTTGGACTGGAATGACGAATACCCTAAAATTTGCTTACGAAAAATTCGCTTCACATGATTGCGCAATGTAATTTTATGATGGCGCCAATGAAATTAATGATACGAACTAAGTCAGTTTTTACACAATTTCTCTTTTCTCGCTTTTAGGAATGCTTTCACTTTGTTTCGTGAAAAATACATATATTTGGATAAAAAATTAATTTTGTTGGTTAATAATTCTTATTTTTGGTTAAGGAATTATGTAGTTTGATAAAAGTTTGTCCTTTAGGTACGAAACTAGTTTGTTTAATGAAAAATAGTTTCGTGTTTGAAAATTAAATTCCTAATCTGAAAATTTAACTATTACATTTTTGTTTAAAAATAGATCTTCCTTAGTTCGAATTCAACCATTTAGTTAGAAATTCCAGTTTTTAGTCAATAATTTCGCTATTTGTTAAAAAATGTAACTATAAAAGCTGACTGTTGCTTTTTCAACCAAAAGATGAATTCTCAATGAAACATGCAATAGCTGATATTTTAACAAAAAAATAGTTTAAAATCTTTAATACTTGAATTTGTAAAAAAAGGACAAAATTTTCACAAGCTAGTTTAATCCTCAACCCATATTAAGTAGATTTCAACTCGTAAGGATCCATTTCCAATTTGGAGCCAAAAGAGAGGAATTCTCAAACAAAAATTTAATATCAAAATTTCCTACAAAAGAATTACTTTTAAACTTTTAAAGAAGTTTTTTGAAAACGGAGGAAAAAAGAAGAATGATGAAAACAAGGAGATAAGAGGGATTATCGACTGTAGTTATTGGCTTGCCCCCTCCCATTAATAAAATTTTTGAAGTCGCGATATTAATTGATGTTTGGCAAGTGGGGAATGTATTACATATTAAATTAAACATGAAACATTTTTTCTGAAGATAGCGAATTTATTACGTGAACATAGACAATTTCATTTACAATTTCTTAATGTAAAATAGACACCTAGTTCTTCTATTGCTCGGATAATGTCAAACTGATAGCGTTATTAAATAAAAAAGTTGGATATTGTAACATTAGAGTTGCGAAAAATACATATTATTTGACTCATATTATTAGTACTAATATTAGTAGCTATATACTTATATTACCTTGTGACGCAGGAAAATTATTATAATTGAATCATTATTAATCGACAATAATTGTCATGGAAGTATGTTTTCTGTAAAAAAATTAAACAGAACTATTTTATATCACTTTTTTTCCGAAAAAGTTTGGCTAGTACATTGATGACAGGTTAAAGCCTTGGTAATCGGGATAGATAAGGTTTTTATTATTATGTGCAATTTCCAGTTACTAGTAATATTTTAAGAGGACTTTGAAACAAAACATTTTTTATTTCAAATTTTTTTAACTGATTGGATGATGTGAATGATTTTGGTTTTTATGCTGTACTTTGAAATAAGTTAAGATGGGGCGAAGTCGGCCTACTGGAGTTTCCCTTTTTTCATCCATGGTCAATTCGGTAGTCGTTTCACTTTGCATCTTTATTTTAACCCGAACTTTTTCGCCAAAACCAGTCTTATATTCATATATTCCAGCTAGGTAATTAGTATTTTCCAATATTGCAAATACGTCACCAGCAAATGTTGATATTACAATGTGTTCTTGAATTGGTATCGGTATGTATCGCTTTGGTCCTCCGAGCAAAAAAAGCTGCTTATCTGCAGGAAAAGTGTATTTTCGAAGTTCGAATACCCGATTGGGATTTGGAATGGAAATAAGCAGAATAAACTGAAGTTGGTCAAGTTCATAACCCTTTCCATCAGCAGAAGGAAGCTTGGTGGGTGGAGCAATACACCTGGCAAAAGGAGACTTGAATCTCTCATCACGAGAAGTTTCGGCCGGAGTCGACACGAGCGAAGAATGAGATCTGGCAGAAGGAAAATTAAGTTAGCACAATTGTTTCTGAATTCGCATAATGTTTTTTCTTACCACGTGTAAATAAGGAAGAGTGAGTTAAGGCAAAGGTGTAAAGTGTGAAAGTAAGTTCAGTGAAATGGAAATTGCAGCGTGCGAAGTTGTGGAGGCAAGGAATAGTAAAAATTTTTATTTGACAAGGGTGGCAAAGGGCAAATTACGACAAAGGGCAACAGTTAGCGGACGACCGCACCGAAAAGCCGGCAGTACAAGAAAAAAGATGTGACGATTTTGGAAGTAAGGTTATTATGGGGAAGGGGCCCGCTTACCGCAGTGACAGCAGCAGTGAGGAAAGGTTTTAGATGCCAACCAGAGACACCATCACAGGGAGAACAGAGTCTGGCACGGGCCATAAACGCAAGTGTCCGTCAAAACTACAGAACTTCAATAAGCAAGCCAGGGAGTGCAGGCTCGAATAGGATTTTCGACAAATGGCAAAACGAGTCGAGCGCCGCCAGAAGTGAAGGGGAGGATAAATAAAAGATAGAAAATTGGTAAGATGAATTGAAATGGGTTAATGATAACACGAAAATTAGAATTAAACGAAAAAAAACAGTTATAGGGTGTGGGCGAATGTTTTAAAAATTGGAAGCTCTCATAAAACAGTTTAGAGAGAAAATAAGAAGAGGACTGGATTATATTAATAGAGATATGAATAGATAGAAAAAAGACGTGAGGGGGTAAGTTAGAAAGGTAAGAGAAAAGGGGAGTGATTGAGATGACCTCTAAAAAGAGAAAAAAAACGCGATGAGGAGTAAACTAGTGAGCATGTAGAATAGGCAGAGAGCGGTTGACGAACAAAGAAACATTGAGATAAAACTTTTATAAGAACGGGTAAGCAACTTGGAAATCAGAAATGAACCTATGGTGAAGGTAGCAGATAATGTTAAAGTAATATAAAAAAGGGGAGGGATAAGAAAGTGCAAAATGAGAAAAAAAGATTAAAAAATAGACTGAGTGAGATCAAAAGAAGATGAGAGAGGAACGAAAGAGCGAGAAGGAAAAATAACATACTAGTTAAGTAATTAAAAGTAGATAGTGAAACAGTGGAGGCGAAAATAACAATATTATGAGAGACAATAGAATTCAAGTAAGGGTAGAAGTATTGAAGAGAACAGGAGGGTCGAATGAAAGAATAGTAGAAATGTTTCAAGTAAACGTAGGGAGTCATTAGGAGAGAAAAAAATTATAAAGAAAAGATAATTATTGAGAGGAAGAAGCTAAAGAATTAAAGAAGATTTGACACGTAGAGAGAGAAAAAGGAGATGGTCAATAGAACAAGGGGCATTGGTAGAGAGGCAAACAAATCTTATTAATAGGGAGTGATGGTAGGTCGATGAATAGTGCTGGTACGAATAACTATAAAAAATAAAAAAAAGGGAGAAAGATTAGAGGAATCTAGAGCAAGGGAAGACACAAGACAGTCTAAAAATAAAACAGAAGGGTTTCCGCATAGCGAAGGACAAGCAGGGAGAAGGAAAGGTGAGGGAAGGGCAGGGAAAGAGAAGACATAGTTTACTGGCATATGGTAGGCTTAAAGAATGAGATTAAGGGATTTTGCTGGTAGCTAGAGAAGTGGAATGTGATTATGATGAGCGAAACGTGGGAAAATGAGAAGAACTTAAAGGAGAAGAAAAGAATGTCACCGAATGGTTATGTGTGGAAGATGCAAGAACAAAAAAGGAACACGTAAAAGAGAGGGAAATTAAGAAACAATGCCGAGAAGGATTATCGTTTAAGAAGTCAAAAAGAAACACAAAAATGGGAGTTTGAGGTGAATGAATTAAAAGAGTTAATACAAAACATGAAAGAGAAGAAGAGTAGAAGAGTAAAGAGAGTAAAGACATAATCAAAGAGGTTTGAAGAATGTGGAGAAAAGGGGAAATGGAGAATGAAGAGGATAGCAGGAAAAAAGGCAACATAAAAGTATGCTGGAAAGGAAAAGGGAAAGAGCAAATGAGGAATACAAGAAAGAATTATCAAAAGAGATCTAGGAAGGTAGGGTTTGATATATGACACATAAGGAAAAAAGGGGAAAAAATGCGTGAATGGAGAAATGGGAATAGGTGAGTATAAAGGAAAATGGATAAGAATGAGAGAAGGAATAAAAGCATGTATATATCAGATGGATAAAGTGGTGAATCGGTGTGGAGTCTGTTGACACGAAATGCAGTAATGGGCACATGTATTTGAGAGTTGCGCAGGAGAAGAAAATGGACAGTTGAATGTGGATGTGTGTGTAAGATAAATTTTGGAGTGACATGGATGTAGAAACTGGAAGGAGTAAGAGAAAGCAAGGGACCAGGACAGATCTCAACGATTTATCCTATTAAAGGAAATTAACGTTAAATGTTTATTATAAAAACTTATAAAATAATTTGAATCTATCTTTAAACTTTTCAAACAAATTTGGTAAAATAACAAAAATTCATAATTGATTCAAAATTTGTCCATAAAGCCTGAAACAATGTTTATATTATCTTGGGGCCTGCGCAAATTAATAAAAAGCTTCCAAGTGTCGGGTCCAAATCATGAAAAATCTAGATTTTTAAAAAAATTGTTTAAATAATTATTGCTTATAATCCTATTTGTATTTTCTTAAAACTGCGGAAATATTTAGTTCTTATACAAAATTTTCTGAAATATTGTCAAGATGCTCAAGTACTTTTAATATGCTAATTTGAATTTGTCCTAAAATGTTGTAATCTTGCAAAATTCAAGATGTCTGCTTCAAATGTAAACTCGTCAAATTTTAAATGAATTTTGAGTTTACAGTGGAATTTTTCAATTCAAGTCTATTGATCAAATTAGATGAAACTGAATAAAATTAACAATATTGTGAGGAATTGAAAGTAACTTGAAAGATTTAAGGAAAAAAATCAAAATCTTTTTAAATTACTGTAGACTCCGATAACATTTTTTTTTGAATAAAATAATTTGAAAAATATTTCTTTTATTCTACGGTCTTTTTCCAAGGAAGCCAACAAAGTAATATTTTTACTTAGAAAAGCTACTGCTGTGACTCGAAGCGTAACTTACCTATCACTCTGGTTTATATGCACGACTCTAAAAGCCTGTAAAAGGCGACGATTGGGACCTACTGGAATTTCTTTGACTTCATCTACTGTCAACGGAGTAATCCTGCCGGTTCCTATGTTTATTTTTGCTCGTCCTATGCGTTTCGTCCGAGTATTATGTTTATATATTCCAGCAAGTGTATGAGTACTCATCAGTATTGCAAAGACGTCACCATCGTATGATGATAACACAATCTGTTCTTGGGGTGGCACTGGCGGATAGACATTACGTCTTTCGTTTACTTTAATTAATCTATCCACAGGAAAAGTGTATTTTTGAAGCTCGAATTGCCGGTGAGGATTCTTAGTTGAAATTAGACGAATAAATTGAAGTTGGTCCAGTCCATATACATGTCCGTCAGAAGAAGGAAGCCTGGTAGGTGGTGCTATAAAGCTGGCAGAAGGAGACCAAGACCTTTCACGTTGATAAGATTTAGTAGAAGAAGGAGCTCTGAGCGAAAGATCAGGTCTGGCAGGAGAAGAAGAACTGATACGAGGATTTTTTCCGTCAAAGAAAGTAGGAAAAGAAGATGGAAGGCCACGAGAAACAACGGAAGAAGAGGCATCATAAGGCGAGAAATCAAACTGTATACTTAATTCTGCAAGGAGAAACTGGCGATTACATTTTGTTTTAAAAATAAATGTTTTTGTAACACTGATAGTAATTTACAAAAGTACTGAACATATATATTTCATTTGCAGAATGCAGCTGTTTTGTATTAATGCTTTCTTTTTTCATTATATTATTTTGTGAGTGTCCTTACACTTTTAGTTTTTCTGAAATTTCCATTTCATAATTGAAAACTTATGGCGATTACTCAACAATCAGTTTTGTTGTGTACTTGGTTCAGATTTAATTACTAGGACTTACACCTGAGTTAATAAACTAAAAAAAGGTTGCAGAAACAATTTTCTATACTTGGAAATGGCTTAAACGTCAGATTTCGGACCGATTTTTTTGTTGCAAAAAGTTTGAACTTTGAAGCTACACTGAGGAAAATAAATTGTTATACCTATCCACTTTAATATGCGTGGTCAAAAAGTTCTATCAAACTCTATTTATAAGTGATTCACATTCTTTTCGATCAAGAATTTCTAATTTAACCTTTAGAATATCTTAAACGCATGAGTCTTATATCAAAATGGCTCAAAAAAGTTGAAAAAGAGATCCTTCGAAATCAAACCGAAAGGCCTATGTAGCAAGTCACCGGACGCATCTTTGTGTTGCTGATATAGGGTCTCTGTACCAAAGGTTTTCGCAGAATATGATTACAGCGGTTAATAGGCAATCGCGGACAATTCTGCAGGAATGATCCTGAAGGAATAAACCCTTAACGGATACGTAGGAACCGTGCCGAATGCTGAATAGCACTTAGGCGAGGCGTCCTAAGCAACGATTCTGGGATACAGGGTGCCCTCTCAGAGTATGCAGCCTCGTCGGTCCATGCGGGGATTCACAAGGATAGAGGAACTCTTTTCTTCGCTGATCGTGGAAACAACAATGACACCATCAAACCACCAAAAAGTTTTAAATGCACTTTAAAACGATTCTGCGCACAGAGCACCCTGCAATGTTTTGTTAAACAATGACGCCGATCAGCCTAGAGTTTAGCGTTCTAAAAATAATTTAGATGTACACGCGACGACGAACCAAACTAACGGCCATATTGAGCCAACAGATCAACTCGAGCAAGACTTTCTAGACTGCTACAATGCCAGCATTATCCGTGTTCACAGATGCTTTATAGCGCTTATGCATACTGTATGGTGCCAGAAACATTTAGAGATTCAGCACGTTTCACCTCAGTCATTTGCAAAATTAACGTGTGTACCTCTTGAAAACATGATATATGCGAGGAGCGCTCTTCCAACTGCTACTTTAGCAAGCTACATACGAAGATCAGGAATAGATATTAAAATTAACCGCGGAAAGCAGGAATCTTCAGAGAGATGATAGTCATTTCAGAACAAGGACGAACATTAACAGTTCAGCATGTGATTGACTACATGAGATCGAGTAGACCGTTCACGGAAAGGGTTGGAAAGTTCGTCCAAGAACTGAGGACCTTCATTCAGATACTAAATAAGTAAAAGCTGCTGAAAATCAAGCAGTATATTTTTAATGAAGTATGGATGTTATCTCACACAAGGATGAGAAGACAGAAGAGGAAGACCTGGGTCAGAGAGAATGAAAAGTTTCTTGCTGAACCTTCTTGTCTCTTCTGAATTTCTCCTGTTTCTGTCAAAAGACCACCCAAGCATAACAAGGTGGAGACTATTTTGGAAGAGGTATCCAAGATCCTAAAAACACTGGACTTAAAGGAATGTACTAATAATATAGTTCGCATGAAGGAGTTTTGCAAGAACCTCACTACAGCTGAGGAGGAATGTCCACCAATCATTGCTCGACAGGTGAAAAAACCCTTAGGAATACAAGGAACATTTTGGCTAAATTCTCGGCATCGGCCGACTGCAACATCACTACTAAGAAGAAGGAGAATGAGAAGAGGGATCTAGACCTCAAAAGGGACCAGCGATTGCTAGTAGCGACTGTGCCTTAACAATTTGGTCAAAGTAATTGTCCTTGTCATTATTTCTTTCGAAATTGCGATGCTATCAGTATACCCGCATGCCAACAAATTGCCGAGAAACTTGCGAAATGATTGCAGAAAGCTATCATCTTTGGATTGTTTCGAGTCCTCAAAACAGCAGGATTGCGTACTATCCTGCAGTTACGATTTCATCATGCCCTGTGATCACCAATCTCACGGTCGTGAGATGTGGACATAGGTGTGATTTACCCTTGTAAAATCTCAAATTTTTTGAGTCAGAAGTTTTCTATTGAAAATCCAGTAAATCTTATTCAAACCAGGCATGCTTTAAATCCAATTTGATAATAATATCATAAATTAAAAAGCATAGGATTACGATAGATTTTTGAATGTTGAATGATTTACTATGAGTTATGTAAAACATTCAGATATTTTAGTTCAATGTTGTACTGATATAGACACGAGATTTCTAGTTAGATAAACTTTTTGACCGAAAGCTCAATCAAATATTCCAATAGATTTTGATTTATGAAATTCTTTCGATTCAGCTAGATATGTGTTTTAAGATTAACTGCTGAAAGAATTTGATTCTTGAAGTTCCGTTGATTCAATTTTGTAGAATTTCTATCAAATATTCTTTTACCATTTTCTTTAAACTCAATTCAAAAAAATCTTTTTCGAACTTGTAGGTTTATGAGCCTTCTGGTCTTGAAAAACTGGGTTGTTTAATCTACTATCGCAATTATACGGCTTAGGATCAATTGATGGCTACGCAAATCCTAGTACCCAATTTAATTTCACACAAACATTCAAAATTTTGATGCGTAGGATTTGATGAAAGTACTGAGTGGAAAATATTTGCTGAAATTCAAATAATAAGTAGTTAAGAAGAAAAATATAAGATTTAAATAGGATACTGTTGGGCAAGAACTTTCAAGATTCTAGAACATCGGATTTGATTCAAGTCCTGTAGCAATAATATCTAATAGAATTGTAATATTAACCTATTGCTAAAAAAGTATAAAATTCCTATTAGAATAGCGTTTAATAGAATTTTTCGGCATTCCGAAACATAGATTTTAATATTATTCTTGTGATAGAAGCATTTGTTGCAGTTTTCAGAAAATGTGCCAATAGACCACTTTGCTTTTAACCCTAAAATTTTTAATAGGAGTGCAGAACTATTCGGAAAAAAGAGAACGTACATGAAAATTTTTTACAAGAAATATAAGAAGGAACTAAATAATTGATATTGTAGAAAATATTTCAACAAAAAAAGTTAAATAAGTAGATACGTCTTCCTGCAGCTTGAATTAATAATTTTAACAATTAATTTTTAAGATAAAATTCTCATTCGTTCTAGACAAACGCAAACAGCGTTTGCAACGTAAGAACCATTAGGAATAAATGCGTATTGATTCCGAAATTTTTAATTTCAGGAAGATCAGAAACATTTTTGAGATTATAAAAATAGTATATTTTTATATTCACCAATAGATCTAAGTATCACAGTCAAGATAAGTGCCACATTATAAACGATCCACATATTTTGCGATCAGAGAAAAGACTGACTTGCACGTTAAAAAATAATGTGGTTAACAGTGTATCAAATTAATACTTTTGTGTTTCATTGGATGTTATGTTTATTATCTTAGTCACAATCACATTAATTATTAGCATCAACCTTCCTTTGCTGCGATACTGCTGTTTACTTTTCATATCTCAGTCCAACAGAGAAATGTACTTTTCTCAAGAGAGTCAAATTTCGAAATCATAATGAGCTCGCAATTATTAATTATTGAACATAAGTTTTAATAAAATATTCTAACCCGGCATTCCCTTCTGACTTTTTGAATTCACAATTCTATTCGTCAATCTTTTATTAAATATTATAAAATTTCTAACAAATAATAGGTATACCAATTTTTTTAAAGTTAAAAATTTAGGATTTTATTCATATTATTAATAATAATACAAATTTCATTTTTAATTTTGCAATTAAATTTCAAAATTAAGTAATTTTAAGTTTCCTAAATAAAAAAATCTAACGTTTCATTTGAGAGAAAAATAAAACCGAAATTATTTTAAATGTTATTTGAAATCTTAAAATTAAAAACTGTAAAATTACACATTTTGATCCCCGAGAGATTTATTCGTAATTAATTATCAATTTCTATATTATTACTTATGTAAGTTATTCAAAGATAAAAAGTATTAGATGAAGGTAATGTGTCAAAACAGTTTTGATTTACTGATACCTAAAATAGATAGAAGTAGATAGAAATAATAACTAAATAAATTATGTCACTCGTTTCGAGAACATTAACAAGTTTTAGTATTTAAAAAATTGTTATAAATTTTACGAATAATTTGTACATTTAATGATAAAAAAACAAAAATACGACAATTGAATCATCAATAAAAAGGATTACTTTTTAACATTTTTTTTAATTTTTAGCCCAAAAAGTTAATTAAATGATATTGCTTGATAATTGACTGTTTCGTTGTTGATAATGAGTTTTTCAAATTGAACATCTGACGATTTCATTTTTGCTTAAAAAATCGCGTGGTTTATGATTACGAAATTTTTCGTAACTCTATTTTAAAATTTGTGTTTTGGTAAAAAATTCCTCTTGCTTAGTTATAAATAAACTTTTCATTTGTAAATTAAATTTTTCGTGTTAAAGATTCAATTATCTTCTGAAAAAAATAATATTTTAGAATTGACAATTTAACCGTTTCCAGAAAGTGATAATTTGGGTCAATAATTTAAGTGTTTTGTTCAAAACTCGTCCTCTTGGAATTAAAATTTATCTTTTACGGTAGAGAAATAATCTTTTTTTGTTTCAGGATTCACTTTCTCATTCAGAATTTAACTTTCTTTTAAAAAAATCGCCCTTTTTGCTTGAAAATTCGAATATTTGTTTAATAGTTCGGTTTTTTGTTGAAAATTTGCGTTTTTGCCTTGAAATTTAAAATACTATTTTGCTTAAATTTCTATTTTTTCCAATGCAATATGTTTCAACTTAAAATCTCTAGAATGTGAATCTTTTCATATTGAATGCAATTTGGTATTTACAATGAGCTCATTTGGAAGAATTTATCCCTCTAGCATTTTCCCTTTTTGTAAAAAAGGTCTAGAATATTTATAAATAGAATTCTTTTGGTAAAAAGAAATAGTTTAATGAATTAGTTTAATAAATTTTTTTGGTATAAAAAATAAATTGATGATTGAGAGAAATACATAAAAGACAATAAATTAAACACGCTATTATTATTCTCTTCAATTTATAAATTCAATCGAGGCAACAGATCAATAATAATAATAATTATCAATTTTCTGAAATATGTTTCCTGCAGCGAGATTTTTTATTTGAATTGCTGGGATTTTTCAAAACATTAAGGCTATGGGAGCCATGACGCATTAACATTTTTTCATCGTTTCTAATCACAAGTTACTTGTGATACATCAAGATGACTTCAGATTATAAAAAAATTCAAAACTTGTCTTATACTTTTATGAGTGATTAAAATGGTAACTATTCAGGCCAAGCTTAAGTAAAGTGTGAAAAATATTTAAAAGTGGACAGAGGGATCCTATAGCTTTATTCTTATCGCCCTCAATTATTATTTTCATCGGTAAAGAGATAAGATATAAGGAAAAACCTGCAATATGTTTGAAGTATTCAGAATTGGACACTGAAATGCTTAGTTTTAGAGAAGCACAGTTTTTGAAGACTCAAGCTTAACATTATTCTTCCGCTGTGACATCGACTTTTTAATCAGACTATCATCAATCTATATTACATCAACTCTACTTAGATAAGTGTGCCGGCTTCTTTATGGTGGAACCTCGTTGAAGAATTATGATCGTTTAAAAATCACGGTCGCCACGGTTGCCGAAGGTTTACTCAGTCACGCGCGGCAACTTCCAGCCAGCGCCGCCGGTGCATCGGTAAATGGCCTATCTACCGACCACGCAGGTTTAAATCTTATTCTCGAAATTTTTTTCTAATTGTAAGTATGTCAGATAATAATTTTTAGTGCCCCCCCCCCCCCTAGCGATTAACTTTTATTCAAAAATAGTAAAATTATTATATATTTAATTGGCTTACAGCAATAATTTTGGTCAATTTACTCCCCTTTCAAAAGTTTCGTGAAGGGCCTTGCCCTTAAATACGAAATAATTTGAAATACTTGCCATTCTTGTAACTGGTCACAGAAATAATGTTTGTAAAACGCCTACACCTTTCCAACGTCTCTTGGGGGAAGACACTTATGTTACCGGTCAAGAGAATATTTTTGGTCAAGCCGCTCCTCCTTTTCAGCGTCTTCTAGAGAGCGGGAAGAGACCCCTAACACGGGTCACAGAAATAATTTTAATAAAACCCCTACCCCCTTTCAACCCCTCGTGCAGGAATGAAGCAACCCCTGCGACTAGTAATATGAATAATTACCTATTAAATTAGCCCTGAACTATTCCTGCTGAAGATAGCGAATTCATCACGTGAGAAAATTGGCCATAAACCTAAAAGTAAAAAAATTCCTTTAATACCCAAGCTAAACTACAAGAATTAATCATTAGACATTGTTAAGCCAAGAACTTGAAGAGTTGCATTGATAATTCAATGAATGATTAAAATTTTTTCAAACATTTTTAGAACTCTTAGTATTGATTTGGGTTCTTTTTACAAGTACTAAAGCTATCTTGTGTCACAGGAAAATTATTATAAGTAAATTATTATGAATCTAGGGCACTAACGAATGATCAAAGCCTTAGATATCATAATATATTAATTTTTTATTTTAATGTGTAATTACAAGTTATTCGTAAGATTTTAGGTTGGCCTTTAATAAATGTTTTTCTATTTTACATTTTCTTGATTGATTGGATGATTTGCGTGATTGTGTTTTCCATGCTGTACTCTAAAATAAGTTGAGATGGGTCGAAGCCGGCCTACTGGAGTTTCTCTTTTTTCATCTTTTTTCATCATCTACGAGAAGATTTAGCAGGAGTAGACACGCGCAGGGAATGAGGTCTGGAAGAAAGAACATTAAGTTAGCAGAATTGTTTCTGAATTCTCATAAGTTTTTTTCTGTTTTTTTTTATTGAGAAGGTAATGAAAGGCACGCTTGAAAATATTTTACAAAATTTTGTAAATGCTTCTAAATTAAAAATATTTTCAATCTCTTCAAAATTTCAGAAATTCTTGAATAGCTCTGCAAATTACTGAAATTATTTCTCAAAATGTCTCCAAATCTACGAGATTTTTTGTCGTTGATAATTTTGAAAACCAATTATAAAACTTCAAAGTCTTCTTAAATACTTTTTAAATGCTTTTATTTTCATAACCGAACGCGGTAGAATCTTTTTGCGTCAAGTGTTGGTTTTCTGACTTTGGGGAAGGAAAAAAGTTGGTGTGGATACAAGAAGGCCAGTAGGGGGAATGAAAACGTTGACTGCAGTAGCAGCAGTGGTAAGGAAAGTTTTCAGATCCCAAATAAGGAGGGAATAGCAAAGAGAAACAAATGAGGTGCGGGCCGTAAGCGTTACATACCGTAAAACCTACAGCGCCTCCACAAGCTAAGCATGCCGGGCTCAAATAAGAGTTTAAATAAATGGCAAAGGAATGCAAGCACGAGCAGCAGTAATGAGAAGGATAAAAGATGAGTGGAGACAAGAAGAGGATTAGAGGATATGAATAGATATCAGAACGACGTAAGGAGGGAAGTGAGGAGCAGAATAAAAAAGTGTGCAAACAATTAATTATTCAGGAATGAGCATTTAGTAAAGGAAGCAGATAATGAGACAGTAATAAAGGGGAGCGATAAGAAAAAGTAGAATGAGCATGAAAGATTGAAAAAGAGACTTAGTGAGATTAAAAGAAGATTAGAGACAGAGAGAGAGAGAGATAAAAGAGCGGAAAGGAAACATAATATAATAGTTCAGTAATTAAAAGTAAATAGTGAAACAGGGGAGCCGGAAATAAAAAATCTTACGAGAGATATTGGAGTTCAGCTAAGACTAGAAGGAATTAAGAGAAAAACAGGAACAAAGGAAAGAATAAAAGAAACGCTTTAAGTAAAAGAATGGAGCGATGAAGGGAAAAAGAAAATTATTGAGAGGAAGGATCTAAAGAATTAAAGATGTGTTATGGAGGAAGAGAAAAAAGAGACGGTAAATAGAGCAGAGGGCATGCATAGAGAGAAAGAGAGTACACATGTTATAGATATAATTTGCCATGATATCGATGAATGGTGCTGGGACAAAGAATTATAAGGAATAAGGAAAAAGGAATGAAAATTGGAGAAAGGTAGGAAAAGGGAAAGGATGAAAGTATTTTAGAGATAAAACAGAGGGTTTTCCAAACAGAAAAGGAAAAAGTAAGGAGGAAATTTCAGGCAAGGAAAGCAAAAACGCGAAAACAGCTTCCTGATATACGTGGGCTTGAAGAACAAGAATAAAGGATTTTGGTGGGAGTTAAAGAAGTGAGGGGGCAATATAACAAGGGAAACGTTTGCAGATAAAAATGATTTGAAGGGGATGAAAAGAATGTCACAGAATATGAAACGTATTAAAGAGGTGGATAAAGGAAAAGAATAAAGAGTAGGTTTTGTTAGAAGGGAACCTGAATACCTGGACTGGTGAACAAGTGGGAGAGATTTAGGAGTAAAAAGAAGACCTACAGACGGAGTTCCCAACAGAGCTAGACGACTTATATGTAATGCCAAGACGAAAGGTAATGAGGAAGGAAACTCACATTTAAAGGTTAGGGATAAGCAGTGATAGACTGCATATTGACTCAACAAAGAAAGCGGAATATGAACAACAGAAAAAAAGGAGCATTAAATGATGCTGGAAAGGAAAAGGTAAAGGGGAATAAAGAAATACAAGCAAGAAGTAGAAAAAGCATTTAAAGAAGGTATGGTTTAATATTCGAAATAAGCCTGAATATCTGCAATAAATAAATAATGAAGACAAATGAATAAGGGCGGTATGCATAAGAATGGGCGAAGGAGTAAAACCATGTAGATATTGAATGGATGAAGTGGATAATCTGTGTCGAGTATGTTCACAAGAAATGGAGTCATTGCCACATGTAGTGGAGAGTGTTCCAGGATAGAAAGATGGACAGTTGAGTGGGGATTTGTGTGTAAAATGGATTTTTAATATTAATGGACAGGGATTGGCGTAGTTCAAGAAGCTGGAAGAAATAAGAGAAATCAATGGACCAGGGCAAAGCCAACTAGTTCATATTTAAATACTTACATACATTATCCCTTTAAATTTTGTTAGAATATTTTTTCGAAGTTCGATTTATTTCTCAAACTTTAATAAGCATCTAAGTATATTCTAAAATAGCTAAAAATTTTCTTAATACTTTGAAAAAATTCGTCAAAATGAAAAAATTTAGAAAATGTTCTACATTATTTTTCACCCATGCTGGAAATACTTTGTATTCTTTTGAAATATTTTGGAATATAGTCCTAAATTATAAAATAATTTAACATTTTTCCACAAAGCTTAAAATATGTTTGTATTCTATTGGAAACTTTCTAAATTCTTGAGAAGCTTTTAGTGACTTGAAAAGTAACTTACCTATCACTGTTGTTTATATGCACGACTCTAAAAGCCTGTAAAAGGCGACGATTGGGGCCTACTGGAATTTCCTCGATTTCATTTGATGTCAATGGAGTAATCGTTTTCGTCTCTGTGTTTATTTTTGCCCGTGATTTACGGTTGATACGAGGATTATGTCTATATATTCCAGCAAGTGAATTATCACTTGTCAATATTGCAAAGACTTCGCCATCGTGTGTTGATAACACAATTTGTTCTTTTTGTGACACAGGCAGATAGACTCTATGTCTTTCGTTTACTTTAATTGCTTTGTCCGCAGGAAAAGTGTATTTTCGAAGTCCAAATTGCCGGTGAGGATTTTTCGTTGAAATTAGACGAATAAATTGAAGTTGGTCAAGTCCATATTCTTGTCCGTCAGAAGAAGGAAGCCTGGTAGGTGGTTCTATCAAGCTGACAGATGCAGGCGCGGAACTTTCGTTTTGAGGAGGATGTTGTCCATCAGAAAAAGAAGAAAAAGAAGAAGAAGGAAGGCTATCAGAAACACCGGCAGTAGAGGCTCCATGAGTCCAGAAATCAAACTGCGAACTTAATTCTGCAAGCAGAAACTAGCGATTATATTTTGTAATAAAAATAAATGTTTTTGTATTACGTCCGGAACTGAGAAAATGAATTGTTATACGAACACACTTTAATACGCATTATCAAAAAGTTTAACCAATCTGGCAAAACAATTGAGAAAGAGAGAGATTCCCTGTACAAAAGGTTTCTACTAAATATGATTACAGTGGATAATAAGCAGTCGCAGTCGGTATGGAATCTGAATTGCACAAGTGAGCAAAAGCTCATCTAAAAAAGAAATATTATTGGCTCCCTCAAGAATACTCTGCTTGTGGATAAAAGAGTTCCTACACATATTGACACTAGAGAGACCTATACATACCTAGGGTTGCCTCAAAGCTTGTCTTCTCGGGTGCATAAGAACTTGCATGTAAAATGATATGTTGTGCGATTATCCATCTCACGACTTCAAGGCGGACGCGGACTTGTGAATCTCCATTTTTCTTATAACCAACTTGTTCTAAGAACAGTTTATACCCTTGAAAATTGCAAAAATCCTCTCCTAAAATGGTCGGGAACTAAGATACTATGTTATTGTCAAAGCAGTGTTCCTTTACAAAGCTGCGGAGTAGGTAGCCGAGACCCTTGGCCTATTTTCTAACATAAGAAGTGAGGAAAGTGGATTATTGTATCTATATTATTCACTTCTAAAAGCGAAAATAAAGAAAACAGCATTTTGAAAAGTCCGCTAAGATCTACTTGACAGAGGAAATTCACAAAACTTTTACAGAAATATAGAAGACAATTCCTTTTCAAAAGAACAAACTGAAGCTCTTTTCAGATCATCAGGGCTTAATTCAGGCACAGAGGGTTTATCTTTCGTGCGCCAGGGTTGTCTTATTTTAACCTTATTATACCGTGAACGCATTTTGATTTAAGAAATTCTCCGAGATGGATGCAGAATGCGTCATGAACACGCTGAATACCTAGAACACACACTATCTCTAAAGATATAATGGGGCTCTGAGAGTTTTTATTACTATCTTTGTAGCTGTTACAACATCAGCCGCAACCCTGCCCTGCCAAACGCTCCGAAGCAGATTGAGTTCATTGTCCAAAACAAGAAGTGCCAAATTTTCTGCAACTACAATTTTCGGGCAGCCCTCTCCGTAGCACATTCGAGGCCTAACATTGTTCTTTAAGACGTTAAGAAACGACCTTCAAAGCTCAGACGCGACTAGAACCAAAATATTAGGTCAAAGTAATTGTACTTGTGATTGGTTTTCTTGGAGGTGCGAAACTAGCAGTATAACCATGTGCCAAAAATATGCCGAGGCACTTACGAAATTGGATCGCTTGATGCCCTCAAGACACATGGGGGGTTAGCCAGACAGACGTTGTGATTTTTATCATTAACTGTCCAATCGCATTAATCTCCAATCTCACGGTCGCGAGACGTGGCCATAGGTTTGATTTACCGTGTTGTTTCTGAGAGCTGGTATTAATTTTAGATGACGGCTGCTGCCAGTAGGACCATGAGGTGTTGGTTTAAAGTTTTCTTTAAAATGGTAGGATTCGATAGAGTTTTGATAAGAAACTTTTGATGGAAGAGTAAATAATTACACAAAAGGTACAAGAAAATGGAAATGTCCGACATTGTAAAGAATATGGTTTGTTGAATTTTTGTCTGAATATGGTTTTAACGAGTATCAGTGAGATACTGTTGATAAAAAAGTGATATCCTAGATTCAGACTGACAAAATTCTGATGCGTAGGATTTGCTAAAAGTCCTGTGGGAATACTATTTACTGAAATTATAATAAGAAGTTGTTGAGGAAAAAGTACGACATTTTTGATCGGATACAGTTAGACAAAAACTCCTAAGATATAAGACTCATGTGAGAATGAAATTTTAGAGAAATTTCCGGAATTCCTAAACATAGGATTTAATATAAGTCTTGTGCCAGTGGCTTTTGGTGGAGTTTTAAAATTCCTCTTGCTTGGTTAAAAATAAATTCTTCGGTCAAAATTTCAATTTTTTGTGTTGAAAATTTAACTCTCTGTTGAAAAAATCATGTTTTTAGGTTGAGGATTGACTGTTTGGCTCAAGATGCGTCCCTCTGGTTTTAAAGTTTATGTTTTACGGTAGACGAGTCATCTTTTCTTGTTGAAGGATGAACTTTTTTGTTAAAAATTTGTCAGGCAAATTTAAAGCTTATTAGAAACAATTTATTCCTTTATTATTATCTATTTTTCGTGAAAAAAGACTAGAAAATTAATGTATAAAATACTTTTTGTAAAATAATTAGTGCAATGAATTAGTAAATGATATACTTTTGGTATAAAAATAAATAGATACTTGGGAGGAATTCAAAAAGGAGCAAAAAATTCTTTTGGCTATTATTATTGTTATTAATTCATAAATACAAGTGCAGAAGCATATTAATAATAATAATAACAAATTTCTTTTCCGCAAGAGCTAAGCTCTAATAGACTTTGAAAAATATTAGAAATGAGATAGAATGCATATTGCGATGCAAAAAATATGTAGTACCTTTAAGCTCAATTTTTTTTTATTTATAGATATAGTTTAGTGTTATATTTACCAAAAGAATTAAGTATCACCATGAAGATGAAGACTACAACCGAAACGATTCTCATTTTTTGCAGTTAGCGGGTAAACTGATTTATGTATAAGTTAATAAAAAAATTCGGTTTCCTTGGTATCAAATTATATTTTAGTGTTTTGTTACAGTAAACATCTCTTATCTTTATCGCAATCTCTTGTGTTTCAGGCATCAAGCTAGTTCTTCTGAGATATCCGTGTGTGTATTTTATTAATAAGTCCAAGTAAAAAAACTTATTTTACTCAGTAGAAGCGCTTTTGTAAATAATAATTAGATTTTTTCAATTTTTTCTAAGATAAAAATGTAAGCGTTGAACAGGAAGACCGAAAATCTTGATTCTCTCGCTTTTTCCTTATGGTCCTAAATTCCCATTATCTTTTGTGAAGTGATAAGATATAAGCAAATACCTATAAGCTGTATTTATTCTCGTAACTCTTAACTGCTCCATGTATTATTTTTAAATCGTTCAACAAAATTTAAAATTTTTAACAATTATTGCCTAACTGTGAAAATACTAGAAGCAATCCTGAATTATATATTTAAAATATTGAGAATTGTACGTTTTAAATGCATAGTTTTAGAGTAGCTTAATTTTTGAGGACACAAGTTTCAAATTATTCTTTATTTTCAAACGGTTATGTTTCAATATTTCAGTAGGTCGGTTATTATTTATAATTGAAAATTAGACTAGTTGGAATATTCTGAAGATATTCCTTATGACTTGTGAAGAAAGACAAAAAATATGTAAATTAAACTTTCAAATAAAAAGTTATGATATCAACAATTTATTTATTATTTACGCTTGGGTTTCTCTTTTAAAACTTATTTCAATAATCAGTGGAGATTTTCCTCAATTTTAAGTATCAAGTTCAAAAATAATTTTTAATGCTTCTCCGGCAAATAATTTTTGTTTATTAGTAAATTATTAGAAAATAAATAGCATGCAGACACTTTTCGATTCATTCATTTATTACGTTTCTGCAGGATATTTATTTCCCAATAGTTTTACTATTCCTAAAAAAAAACAATTAATCGCCAAGTCAGTATTACAGATGAATATTTAATACATTTACAATGCGAAAAATAAAATGTCGATCAGAAGAAATGAACTAGATATGAACTCACAAAGAAGCCAGGACACATATCTAATGATTTTCGACGTACTATCGATATATTATAGTCTAGCGAAAAAATCAATGTCACGGAGGAGGCCTTCCTCTTTTCAAAATAAAAAATATTGCACTATTGAACTAAAAAATCATTTTCAATTTTAATAATGAAAATAAAAATCTGGCAACCTTAACACTCGCATTTGAATAACCGATCATAAAAAATCGACCTCTAAACTTCATAGATTGATTTAAGTTGGGTTTCACATAAACTAAAGGTACATGGTGTCATAGGAAAATTAATACATGCAAACAATTTTAAACCTATAGAAATTGTTATGCTAAAATGTTTTCTTTAAAAAAATTATACTGACTTTTTTATCTATTTCCGAAAGAGATTGGCTGGGGCACTTACGAAAGATCGAAGCCTGGAGTTTCGTTCATTTCATCTGAGGTCATTGGGGTAATCGCTTCATTTCGAATGTTTATTTTATATCGAAATTTGTCGCCCAAGGAGGGATTATTTTTATATAATCCAGCAAGAAAGTTGGTATTTTCCAATGTTGCAAACAAGTCCCCAGAAAATGTTGGTAACACAATGTTTTCTTGATTTGGCATTGGCATATATCGCTTCGGTCCTACGAGCGATAAAAGGTGTTTATCTTTAAAAAAAGTGTATTTTTGAAGTTCGAATCTTCGGTTTGGATTTAAAATGGAAGTAAGCATAATAAATTGAAGTTGGTCAAGTTCATATCCCGTCCTCTCAGCAGGAGGAAGCCTGGTAGGTGGAGCCCCACACCTGGGAACAGGAGACCTGGACCTCAAACGAAGAGAAAGTTTGGCAGAAGAAGATATCAGCAGAGAATGATGCCTGGCTGGAGAAACATTAATTTAGCATAATTTTTTCTGAACTCGCATCAGTTCTTAATGATTTTTTATCAAAAAGGAAATAGCTGAAGATTCTTGAATCTCTCTTAAAATGGCTCAAATAATTCCTTGAAATATTTAGAAATCTTACTGATTTGCTTTTGGTACATTTGGAAATATTTCGTAATATTTTAAAATCTCTTTGAATACTTTTTTAAGAGGCTTCAGTTTCCGGGACCGATCGTCAAAGAACGTTTTTGTGGTAAGTGTTGCTTTGTTAGCTTTGCTTCAGAGAATTGTGAGTGTATCCAGAAAGAGCAAGAAGTGCAGAAATCAGTATTAAAGGAAGAAGAATGAGTTAAAGCAATGGTGTAAAGGGTGTAAGTAAGTTCATGTGACGTGAAAATTGAAGTGAGCGAATATAAGCGTAGAGTGCACAGTTAATGGACGATCACAGATAGCAGCAAGCAGTAACAGAAACAAGATTTGACGATGCTGAAAGTGAGTTTAGTAGGATAAGGAAGAAATTAAACGGAAGGGCAGTAGCTTAGAGGAAAGTTTCGAGAAGCCATCAAAGATGGGGATGAAAGCAATAAAAGACTCAGATAATAAACAGAAACACCAAAACCTACAGCGTCTCAATAAGTAAGGCAGCGCGGGCTTGAGTAGGAGTTTGGAAGACTGTTGAAATGAAGGAAAGCGCGTTCACCAGTGAAGGTGGTGAAAAAAAGAAAAAGATGAAGTGAAGGATGATTTAGGTAGGGATAAAGATAACAAGAAATTTACGTTTAAACGAAGACATCAGAAAGGGATAGGAAGGGTGGGAAATATTTGAAAAATGAGAAGTCCTCATTAAATGGTTTAAAAAGGAAATGAGAACGAGACTGGAGGATATGAATAGGGATATGAGTACACAGAAAAAAACGTAAAGAGGTTGGCTAGAAGCGTAAGAGAAAAGTGGGATGAACTATGAAAGAGGTGAAAGAAAAGGTATCGAGTATACCAGAGAGCAGAGCAAAGAGACAGCGACAAGTTGGTGAACAGAGAAATGGTGAGATGAATCAATTGGAAGAACAGGCAAGGAACTAAAAGATTAGAAAAAAGCAATTAATAACGGAAGCAGAAAAAGAGGAAGTAATAAAAGGTAGCGAAGAAAATGTTGAAATGAGAATGAAAGATTAAATAAGAGACTGAATGGGACTAAAAGAAGATTGGAAGGGTTAAAGAGCGTAGAGGAAAAATAACATAGTAGTTAAGAGATTAAAAGTTGATAGTAGAATAAAGAACGCTGAAATAAAAGTCTCAGCACATATATTGTAAATCAGGTAAGGGTAGGATTTAAGAGAACAGGAGCAAGGAAGAAAATATTTGAAGAAATACTTCTAGTAAAAGTAAGATTTGCGGAGGAGAAAATGAAACTTATCAGAAGCAAAATTATTGAGATCAAGTAGGAAAAGAATGGAGGAAGGTTTGACATTGAGGTATATAAAAAGGAGATAGCAAATAGAGCAGAAAGCGTATGTGGAAAGAAAAAGGATCACGTGTCATGAATAGGGAGTGACAGGATGTAGACAAATGGAAAGAAATGGTGCTGAAAAAAGAGATAGAAAAAGTAAGGAAGAATGAAAAAAGAATAGAGACAGGCAGGAAGATGTGTGAACGATGTAAGAAGAAAGAAAGGAATATTAAATTTACAGGTAATGGAGAAAAAGTGAGAGGCTACATCTTAGAAGAAAAAAGAATGCAGAATATTATAGGGAGTAGGAAGGTGGGGAATGAGACGGTACGAACAAGAGAAAGGAGTAGACTCGTAACTTAAAAGGTTAAAGGGGTCAAGTGAGGATGTGATGGATACGCTAGGCATGAAAGAAGAAAGAGATGGGTGCATGAGAGCCTGATAGTACGAGGAATGCTGGAAGAGCAAAGACAGCATAAAGGAGTGTGTAAGAATGTAGAGCAAATGGTCAACGAAGAATGGAGAGTACAACAGGAGAAAAAGAGAACATATGAGGTGCTAGAAAGGAAAAGACAAAGGGTAAAGGAGGAATAAAAAAAGAGGTAGAACAAGCGTTTAGAGAAGGTAAAGGTTTAGATGTAATGCATAGGAAAGGAGCGGAACAGAAGGGCGCAAATAAGGAAATTGTTACTAGAAATTGGAAGAATTATTTCAAGGTTATATTAGCAGGAGGGCAAAATAGGTTCAAAGGGTTGCCGAAAGTTTGGATGATAGGGCTGTGGTAACGCTTTTTAATAAAAGGGAGGGAAAGAGGTAAAGGAATTTTAAGGGTTCACTTGCATGTCAGTATGTTATAAAATACACGCAGAGATTTTAAAGTAGGTTAAAAATTCAGGAAGAACAAAAAGAAAGTATACCGCACAACCAGATGGAATTTAGGCAGGGTATGAGGACAATAGATAATAATATTTTTAATGCTTAAATACTTGGTAAACAGAAATTAGGGAAAATAAATGTCAACCAGCCGCATGGTTCTCAGATTTTTAATCAGCATTCGACTTAGTGAACAGAAGAGTTCTATAACAGGCAATGAAATAGAAGAAAATAGAGGAAAGGTTGGTGCAGAAGATAAAATATATTTGTACTGAAACCAGGTATAGGGTGGAGATAGGAAAAACACAGAGGCAGGCATTCTGGACAGGAAAAGGTCTAGAGTAAGAGCGCCTGTTGAGTCTGCTTCTTTTAAATATGCTGCTGGCAGATTTATGGAAAAACCTAAAGGGGTTAGAGAGAGAGAGGGAACGGTTTGATGTGATAGAAAACTATACTTTCTAGGACACAAGGACGACATACTTCTCTTATCGGATAAAGAAACGGGAATGAAGGTAATAATAAAAATATTCAAAAAGTATGAGGGAGAAAAAGACTTGTCAGTAAGCGTCACTTAGACCACGGTGATGTGCTTCAGAAGTAGAAGAACCAAAATAAATTAAGTGTAGAAGATTAACGGCAAGACAGTGGAAATTGTATAGGTACTCCTTTAACTTGGATATTGGATTGAGATAGAAGGGGTAAACGAGGTACAGGTAAGAGAAGAATTAAATGGAGAAGCCATGTAATTTACTAAGTATGAGGAATAAGAAAGAGAAGGTTTAATAACAATTGGAGGATGAGCGTCTGATATTTTGGCACGTAGGTTTGGGCAGTGTAGTGTTTTGGAATTGTGTTCTGGGAATGAAAGGAGTATAGGTAAATGAAAAACTTACATGAGAGATTTCAGGATGGGTAATGGGTCTGAGTTAGAGGTACCCAAGATACATTTTAAGACAATTAAATTAAAATCAAATTGTTAATAAAGGCTTAGTGAAAAGTAGTATGCTTTAATATTAAGTTGCCCCTAATCGTCGTTTTTCGGTGACGAGGGAGCCTAGCCTAGATTCGGTGTGAATCTTCAGTTCGGGCTCGTTCCCTCCTTGATTATGATCAATAATATTGACCGGTCCGAGATTGCATAAAGGGACAGATTAGTGACAGGAACAATGGAAATTTATTTCAAGGGAACTATTCATATTTGTAGTGGTTGTAGTTTAAAATTCATTAAGATTTGCAAAAATTTTTAAAGAACTTTGAATTTAATTTTTTAATCTTGCAAAATTAAAAAATTCTTATTTAAAACCTTTAACACGCCTTTTTACATTCAATTCAATTTAAAAAATTTCCTGTAACTTAAAAAAATTGAAGATATTTTTGACGAGTTCAAACGATTTTTGAAGAATATAAGACAAACAAATTTAGATCCGAAAACAATCGATTAGACTTAGATAAATAAAGATATTTTCAATAAAAAAATTGAAAAAAATTATTGTTATTATACTGCTTAATCGACTGAATATTCTTCAGTTACGAATACGATTAAAAGCGTGTATTTCTGACGTTTACTGATGACGCGTTTCGATACAGATCTGTATCCTTATAAAATCATTTTTCTTAACAAAAGATCAGAAAGAATCGTAATGGCTTCTACAAAAGACTTGAAGAGGATAGCGAGTTCTATACTGATAGTATTGTCAAAAAATGGATAAGGTTATCTTCTTACTCCAAAAACCCTTCACCGAAATTTTGTTAATTGCAAAAAAAGATTGAATAAGGATTCAAGTCAGTATCAAAACAGCTCTGGGTTTATCTAACTATCTCGAAAAATAAAGGATTTTACTGGCATAAAAAACTAAGGAATATTTATGAGATAATTCGATTTAAAAAAATTATTAGGAAACAATCACATAAAATAATTAAAAATTCCATTTGATTTTGACAAGTTTCAGGATGAATCTTTGGAGTTCGACTTTATTATTTTGTTATTGTTACTCTATTTTTAGTTTTTCTGAAATTCACATTCTATGCTTAAAAACTTTTAACGATTACTCAGCAATCACTTGATATTTATTTGTGTCCTTGATTCAGATATAACGATTCTGATTTGCTCCTGAGTTAATAAACTAAAAAAGATTTCGCGAAAAATTCCAGTAAATTTTATAGTACCTTAAACGTAAGATTTCAGAATCTCAGAAATTGTTATCTGTTGCTATCTATCCTGAAAGCTCACATACCTCTAAATGAAAATTTACATATTAGAAGTATAAGAAATTCTGTGTTTTTAAATACTAAAAATGTATGAAAAATGTTTTCATTGTTAAACCTTATATTTTTCCTACCAGAGATTTTTTATTGAAAGACTTACAAATCTTATTTGAACCAGACATGCTTCAAATCTTATTTAATAAAAATAATTTTCACTAGGAAGTATTTCATGGATTTTCATAGAAAAATCTTGCATGAAAGAGTGTACGATTTCACAATAGACAACATTCTGTTGAGATTTTTTGGAATCCGAAAGATAGAATTTCATACAAATCATGTAATATATTAAGAAAAAAATGATTAGAATAAACAATTAACGCACATGACGAATTTCGTATTTTTAACTTCGAGGTTTGGATTTTTAAGCTAGCTTCAGATAAATAGATAATACATTTAAAGTCCTGATTAAAGTCCTGATTGGATAGTATTTACTGAAATTCAAATAAAAAGTTTTAAGGAAAAAAGTAGAAGATTTCTCATCAGATATAGTTAGAAAAAAGCTCCTAACATTCTAGATTTCTAGATCTTGATAAAAAGTTCAATTAAATATGACAATAGCTTTTAACTTAAGAAAATGTGATTTTTTTCTAATATCTTTTTTAAAAGCGAAGATTTATAAAAACAGTTAAACGAGGGTTAGATGTTTTAAAATTTAATAAAAAGAATGTTGTTTAATATGGAAAAGCCGTGAATGATTATGTCGAAGCTTTTAATTTTATTTTTAAAAGAAAACGTGGATTTAACCTCTAAGGCCAGAAATTATCTTTTTGCTTTTGTAGACTCACATTAAAAAATTCTTTCTTATGTAATAAAAAAAACCAAGTTTTGGCTCAGCAAATGAGGACTTAAAAAGGAAAATAATTCCTTAATTAAGATCAAGTAATTTGCACTTACAGTTTGAATTACAGTTTTATGCTAATAGAATTTTAACTTTCAGGTTATTTAACTTTATCACCATTGGTACCGACGTATTCACTTGTCTCCAATTTGCTGACTAGAGAAAATTAAATCCATCGAGATTTCAAAACTTTACAGATATTATTCTATAACATAGCACTTATCGACACATTTTCATTAAAGAGTGGACAAATTAATTTGATTGAAAAATAGACATTTTCGCAGAATTAAATCTAGAGAAGTTAACTAATGTTCCGAAAAGCAAAATAATACTTTAAGCTATTAGAAATGGGGGTTGGGGTTTGACCACTGTTATTTCCGTGACCCAGTAAAAGGGTTGCCTTCATATCCTCATGAGATATTGGACAACCGTAGGGGTTCGAAGAACATTATTTTAGTGACTACTTTCCACCCCCACCAGATTTTCGAAAGGAGCAGGGGGTGGACCAGCATTATTTCCGTGATCGGTTAAAAGAATTCATTCCAGTTTCCTAGGGATTTTAGAAAAAGAAAGGGGTTTCACCAACATCATTGCTAAGTATAGTTAGAAAGGTGCTTTCCCGTCCCCACGAGATCTTAGGGGATTAGGTGATCTTAGGAGTTAGGAGTTTGACCCATATTATGTCTTTGAATGGTAAAAGGGGTGCATTCCTGTCTTCACGATATATTTGAAAGAAGTAGGGGTTTGATTAAAATTATTTCAGCAACCAGTCAAACGGGTGATTGTTCCCCCCCCCCCCCCCACGAGATTTTGAAAAAATCAATAACTTGTTTAACTCGTTTCGAAAATCTGTATAACTTTTAGTATAAAAAAATTTTTATTATTAATTTTCACAATTTAAAAAATAGAACAGTTTTCAAAAAGTAGTTAAATCCTCAATCCAAACAGTTTAATTTTTAATCTGTTTTATTTTCAACCAAAAAAGTTGTCTATCGTTTGTAATTTTCCGTAACTTTAACTTGTTCAAAATTTGTCTTTTGGTAGAAAATTACTCTTGCTTGGTTACAAATAAAAATTTGTGTTTGAAAATTTAATTTTTCGTGTTAAAGATTCTACTCTTTTCTACGAAAATTTATCCATTAAGGTTGAAAATCTTTTCCAGGTTGAAGATTAACTTTTTGGTATAAAATTGAATATTTGTCGTGAAAATTGAGCGGTTTGCTTAAAAATTTACATATTTGTTTAAAAGTTCCAATGTTTCGTTAAAAATTTATGTTACGTCCTTCAACGTTTAACTATTTGGTTATTAATGCAATACTTTCATACAAATTACTTTTTTGCTTTTGAAAATTCGTCTTTAAATTGAAAATCCTATTTCGTTGAAATGAATAATATGTCAACTTAATATTTTTAGTATTAAAATGTTTTTGTATTGAACACATTTTAGTATTTACAATTAGATTATTTGAAAGAATTTATTCCCCTATTATTCTCATTTTTTCAACACCAAAAAAATAGAAGGTAACTTTAAATGGAATTCTTTTGGCAGAAGGAATTCGTTTAATAAATTAGTATATTTAATATTTTTTAATGAAAAAAATGATGATTAAGAGGAATTAATGAACAAATTGGTCGGTCTATTATTATTATCTTTAACTGATAAATACAAGCGAGGCAACCTGTCAATAATAATGATAATTGATTTTCTAAAATTTGTTTTCGGCAACTGGTTTATTTATATGACTGGCTCGTACATTGCCAAAAGACTAAGGCCATGGGAACAACAATACATTAAAATTGTATCATCAATAATTACCACAAGTTACTTGTAACATTTTGATATTATATTAAGATTATTTCGAATAGTTTTAGTTTGAAAATCTGAGTGTTGAAAAGAGCGACTGAATATTTTATTCCTATCGCTCTTTTTATCGTTCTAATTTTGTTTTCTTATGGCTAAAGTGATTACATGTATTAATTACCTTGAATTTGTATTCTTTTACGCAATTCTTGACTGCTTTATTTATTATTTTAAAACATTTTGTTTGGAAATTCGAATTAAACATTTTTATTCAACTGAGAAAATCAAATAGTTGTATTTTTTAGGACACAAGTTTCAAGCAATAGTCCATTTTTGAAAGCTTATGTTTCGATATTTCAGTTTTTTCGAGTTCTGAACATTTAGTTTTCTTTTGGCCCTTAAAGAAGCACAAATACGCAAATAAAATAAATAAGTGGAGATTTTGCTTTTAACATAATCTGCTCTTTTTCAGATTACCCATTTTTCCCAGTTTTCAAAAATTGTCTCCTTTTTCTGAATTTTTTTTAAAATTTTTGTTCCGCTAAAAAAATCTACTATTTAATTCGCTTCAATTATTATTAATTTAATTTCGATTCGGTTTTGAATATCAATATTTATACTTCTTTATTGCAAATTCATCATTTTGGGACTTGTTTTCTTATTTTTTAGTGCACATTCACCTGAAAAAATTAACTGCAGTTCTCGTAGGACACCCTGTATCTTTAAAAATTTGGTTGTTGTTAAATATTTTATTGTTTTGTAGAAAAGACTTATCTCTTGCTTAAAAATTTATTTCTTAATGAATACCATCTTTTTTTCTTAAAATGTTGCATTATGACTGAAAGTTTATGCATTTTTTTACAACCTTTTACTTACAGTAAAAAAGTTAAAAGTACAATATTGTGCCCGACGCTTTCCAGAATGTGATTAAAAGTCTATAATTTTCAGACAGAGGATATCAAGCAGCTTCTGCATCTTAAAATAAAGATGGTTACTGATTTAATTTAAAAAATAATATAATTATTGTTAAGGAATTTAGTTTTTATGATTCATCTGATTGGGATGATTGATTTTCACAAATTCCGGCATGATACTTCTAATCCCGTTTTGTAAACAATTATTTAACTTGAGAAAAGAAGTAAAAAATTGACGTAAAAATGGAAAGACGAATTAATAAATCGAATAACTACAGTCGTTAACAGGGGGAAAAGTGTTAGGGGGATTGGGGGGGGGGG
>NC_046666.1:23081287-23093438 GCF_010883055.1 Belonocnema kinseyi
AATTGTTTATAACTAGCTGTAAAAAAGAGTTGAATAAGTGGATTGTGTGAAACCAAAATAATTTTTGTTACTGGAGTTGAGCTGAAACTGACGAACTTGAAGAATGGTTTCTTAGAGTAGGTTTAGTGTCAACATTTAGTGAAAAACACTGGATATGAGTATAAAAGCACTTTAATCTATCTTAAGATTAACTTACACATGATTGATGACACAAGTTTGCAAGGAGTGAGCATAATCACGTCACCATGAACGCTCAAAATCCTCAAGAAGTATAGGTCGAATTTGCCAGCGGGATAAACTGTTCTTAGCCAAATCTAATACTGATTGTTCTGGTACAACATTTAGCGCTGAACCAACCAAAAAATGATCTGGCTTTAAGACATCTAAGCAATCCGGGTGGTCACTTAAAGGAGTCAAGGGTCACAAATTTAGACAACCATGTATTTAGACATTCATAAAATTTTTTGCCATTATCGCTGTATATGTCGCTAGGAAGACCGCGTCAAGAAACAAATCGCTTATAAGCTACTAAAAACGCGCATGCTAACTAGCCATGGTTTAACTCTGAATAGACAGACTTGATTGATAGGCAAACAAAAATAGCTACATATGTATTTCGCGGTTTTGAACTGCTTCCTGTTCTACTTCAAACGGAAAACAGTCCAGCGTAATCTAAGCCTGTATGCGAAAGGGTCGAGAGGGCAAGTATCGACCTGCCGGAAGATCAGCCATAAATTAAGTAGCCGTTTTGGCTCTATCACGAGTACAAATTATACAATTATATATTTGTTTTTTAATGAGGTTAAGTGCTCCTATAAAACGGTCAGTAAGTGTGTTTTAGTCGTCCACCGACTTTAAGAACTCCATATTTATCTAGAATAGGATTCAGTTTTCGTGAAGGAGAGGAGCGCGAAATTTCCACTTGATACTTTAAACTACGAAGCTCGCTAAAAGAGACATCTTTTTGCGCACAACGTAACCAAAAATTCAAGGCTTCATTAATCTTAGGCGCAGACAGAAGTTCCTATATAATTTCCTTTATCTTGATAAACTGAATGAAACCCAATACATATGCGCTTATACGAAGAAATCGGGCCCAAGCGAAAATGCGATCTAATAACTTGGAACCCCAAGATTCATTAGTGACAACATGAGCATGGACTTTTTTCAAGTTCATGTTTATATTTTGGCCAGGATTCTAATTTTTTGAAAGCCATTTTGGCCCTTTCCACCAGACAACGATATCTCAAAATACTGGAAAAGTAATTCCACGGGACGTAGAATGTGCAGAATTGTCTTTAGATTTAACATAGAGCCATCGAACATTAGGAACAGAAGTTAGAATTTGTGAGACTTTGTTCGCAATAAACACTGGCGAAGTGGAAGTTTGTTTTTGAAGCAACCTAAGTACCAGGTTATTAGTCAAATACGAGATTAATTTAGATAACGAAGCTGCTGAGCACAAATCAAGGCGTGAAATACTCATCGTTTTGGTCGGAGCAAATTTCGTGTTAGGGATGAGTAAACTTTCTTTAATTTCACCGGGCTTAAGTACGACATGTAAGTAGACAACGGTCGCGTATGCATATCTCAAGGCATCGCTGAATCCGTGCAATTCAGATGCCAATACGTCGTGTTAAGAAAATTCTATGGTGGTATTAATACTTTGGGGTTAAAAGGCAATTCCTCTTCAAATTGCTTCCAATTCTTGACAATTTCCGAAGGTAGCTCATTGTTCCATGAGTTTCGTTTATTGAAAAAATTGATGCATGGTGGACTCTGATCGTTTTCTCTGTAGATTCTGATTGTTTCAAGGGCCCTGAAAAAACCTATCCAAAAATCATTTCTTGAGCGATTAATAAACTAGAAGGTAACTGGCGAAAACCTTCTTTTAAAACGAAACCGTATATATCTACTCCTACCAGCAAGTCGATACTTTCATTGGAATAGGGGCAAGGATCAGCAAATTCAAAGTCGCTAAATTGTTACGGCAAATCACTCATTACAAATAATGGCGTTACATAAGAAGTTACTTTTGAGATAACAAAAGCACTCATGGGAATAGTAACATCTGGAAGTTTTCATGACTGGAGATCAAAATAAACCGAATGTGAAACCGATCCAATCGCTTTTCGGCCCACAACTTTGACCGAAACGCACTTCCTTTCACGGTTAAAATGTATGACTTCTTTCGAATTTTCTGAAATAAACGAGGATTCAGCACACTGATCCAGCAAAGCACGAGAAAAAACCTCACAACCATTTGGAGCCACCAAAACAATTCAAACAGTTGCCAAATATTTGGTTTGTGTCTTTGAATAGAAGAGCTTAGGTGCCATGTTACAGATTTCCCATCATCATTACATTTTTCTTGCCTTACCAAACTGTTTATATTGTTTTCATTTTTGCTATGCAAAATTTGACGATGCAATAAACTATGATGCTGTGTACCACAATAATAACATGTTTCTTTATTCTTACCATCTATTCTATTATGTTTCGCTAAACAATTGAAACAACGGGAACTCTTACGAATATATCGTTCGCGCTCATTGACAGGTAGAATTTTAAATTAATCAAAATTTATAATTTTATGCTCACTTTTGCAATAAGTACAAAACAAATTTTTATTCGTCTGATGCATCAACGCATTCCAAACACTCCCAAAATAATCAGCCGCCACAGGCTGATTTTTAGCAATAATTGAAGATTCACCTGAAAAACAAGACTTTAAGTAATGTAAACGCTGAGCACCATCAATTTTCTACCTTGGTCATCCATTCTTGTTGATGAGATTCCACTTCTCCACAGAGATTTTCTAAAATGTAGTCCGTGCAGTCATAATAAAATTTCCCAATTTCCCTGAATTTTCTTGCATCGTAGACTACAATACTTTGATCTTGGTAGTCTTCTTTTTGAAGGTTCGCCATCGAAAAAGCTTCATTACGACGACACCTTTTTCAGATGCCTCCTAAATCTCCTAGTCTTGATTTTTTAGATATTGCTGAGAAAAAGTTTCCTTAGCCTATACACGTTCCGCAGCATTTTTAATTTCAGCGAATAGTGTTTTCTGTCCCTCTAGAACCTGAAGATACGCAACTTCAGGAGAACTTATGGTGAAACAAACATCATCCAGACACTTTTCAATTCATTCATTTATAAACGTGTGTAATTGTTTTCGACGAACTTGAAATATTGTAATAATTTAACTAAAAATATATTTCTTTTTGATAATAGAACATGAAAATATGACAACGTAAATGCTCCCGTTTGCAGAACCTAGTATAAGAAATCAACGCGTATACATCAGATATGAATTTTGTTCAGGTTCTACATAATCTAAAGGTACCTGGTGTCATTAGGAAATTATTATATGCAAATTATTCTAAGCCTTCAGTTATTGCAATGCAAGAATATTTTCTGTAAACAAATTATACAGACTTTTTGATATATTTTCGAAATTGAGTGGGTGGAGCATTTACGAGAGATGTAAGCGTTAAGAATCATAATACATTAAGTCTTTATTGTTATTTTTAATTACAAGTTACTCGTGATATTTTTTAAAATGCTTTGCCTCAAACACATTTATTTTTTATTTTGTAATTTTCGCTCATGATTCAATGACGTGGATGTATGACTTTCCCTTACATGCTGTACTCTAAAATATTTTAGGATGGGGCGAAGACGACCTACTGGACTTTCCTTCATTTCGTTTGGCATCAATGGGGTAGTCGTTTCACTCAACATGTTTATTTTAACCCGAAGTTTGTCGCCCACGCGAGAAATATTTTCATAGATTCCAGCAAAATAGTTGCTATTCTCCAATACTGCAAATACGTCACTAGAAAATGATGATAATACAATGTGTTCTTGCTTTGGAATCGGCACATATTGTTTTGTTCCTTCGTGCAATAGAAGTTTACTATCTGGAGGAAAACTGTATTTTCGAAGTTCGAATACTCGATTTGGATTTGAAACGGGAGTAAGCAAAAGAAACTGAAGTTGGTCAAGTCCATATCCCTTTCCGTCAAAAGAAGGTAGCCGGGTAGGTGGAATCTTGCACCTGGAACCAGGACACCTGGACTTTACACGAAGAGATGTTGCGGCAATACAAGACAGCAGCGGAGAATGAGGTCTGGCAGGAGAAACTTTAAATTAGCATACTTGTTTTTAAATGTGCATAATCTTTTGATGACTTTTTATTTTAAGCAAATAGTTGAAAGTTTAGGTTTGAAGTTTTATCACTTATGATATGAAATAACGTAAAACAGTGGAAGGCCAATCCAGTTTTCAAGTAGAATTATTGCGAAATTTTCGAAGTATATTGTTATATGGTATAACTTTTTCAGATATACTAGCATAATTAATCGAGTTCTAGGCAACAACTTAGTAACAGTTTATTAATTGTTTAAATTTTCTAAATATTTTTAATCTCTCGAAAATTACAGAAATTCTTGAATTTCTCTTAAAATGATTTAAATTATTTCTCAAAATATCTTAAAATGTAACGGATTGGCTTTTAGTTATTTTGTAAACATTTTCTTATGTTAGGTAGGAAGTCCAAAAACTGGCGCAGCGAGCAACAGTTAGTGGACGATTCCTCCTAATAGCAGACAGTAACAGAAACAAGATGTAATGATACAAGAAAGAGAAAGGGGAGGGACGATGATTTAGATAGGGACAATGATAACTGGAAATTAAAGATCAAACGGAAAATTTGAATGTGTTGAAAAAGGGTTCAGAGAGGATGAAAAATAGAGCAGATAGCTTTGATAGAAAGAAAAAATGGCACATCTTATGGACATAGAGTTGTCGAATAGAGACAAATTGGAAGAAATATTGCTGAAACAAAGAGTTAGCAGAAATAAAAGAGGAAAAAAGAGTTTCGACAGAAAACAGATGGGTTGCCAAACGGCAAAGATGAAAAATGTGGATGAAATTTGAGGAAAGGAAGCGACAAACGTGAAAATAGCTTTCTTTCTCAAATACGAGAGGCTTAAGGGACAAGAATAAAGAATTCTGAGGGGAATTAGAAAATTGGGATGTGATTATGATGAGTGAAAACAAGGCATATAACAAAGAATTAAAGTGTATGAAAAGGATGCTACCGCGAATTTATGTGTGGGCGAAGCAAGAAACAAGGAAGGAACACGGTAAAGAAGAGGGATTGGCGACACGACCGCAGGGCTAAGAAAGGAATTATCAGTAAAAGGAAGAAGAGAGGAGGACAGGGGGAAAATGTAAATAATAATAGTAAAAAGTATTATGTCAGAAAAAATTGAAATAGCGCTGGTTCATTGAAATAGGTGAAGAGTGGAAGAAGAAGGTTGGAGAGTAATAAGGAGGTGGGTAGCAAAAACAAGTAGTTGTTTTTCTCAGTAGGGGAAGTAGATTTCTGCACTGCTGAAAAAGGGAAAGGCATTTCCAATGATGAAAATGAGGCCTATATGAGAAGCTGCATATATAGGGAGACGAACCGGGCGGGAAGGAATTTATTAGACTTGATAGAATAAGCAAGCTAGTCTATTTGTATCGGCAATGTGAAAGGAGAAAACAAAGGAAAAATCATATTTATAGATGATTAGAACGAGAAAAAACAATAAAAATTGTGGAGCCACGCGGTTATTGATGATAGGACAATTGCAGAATGATGGTCTGGTATTTTAACACATTTGTTTAAATGAGATTGTGTTTTGGAATGGAGGTCTTGGAATAGACGGAGTATAGGAAAATGCAAAGATTGCATGAGAGATTTCTAAGATGGGTGATACGCATTATTCAGAGTTACCCAAGATACATGCTAAGGGAAGAATTTAGTGAGGGCAATTATGTTACTGAATAGATCCTGGAGGCTAAGTGAAATTTAGAGCAACAAGATGATAATAAATTTGGGATATTCAAAATGGAAGAGAGAAGGGACAAATATTACAAGGACTATTTTCGTCTGTATATGTTCAGATTTTTACAACCAACTTCAACCCCTTAAAACAAGCCCGTATTTTAATAACATTATGGCCATATAAAGGTGATGTTGAATAATTTCGGCGTCAGCGAAATCGGTTTGCTTGTCCCGCTATTGTGTTTGCCGCGAATTAGGTAGTTCTTAGGGGTTAAAGTTGGTTGTGAAAATTTAAAAAAAAATTTTAAAATAGAATGAGCCTATTTGAATTTGATTTTGTATAATTTAGGGGTCAGCGCAATATTTCTCTGGTCCTGTTATGGGGTTTACCGCATAGGGGGTAGTTTTTAAAGGTTGAAGATGGTTGTGAAAATGATAAATAATAATAGTAATGGGCACATATGCAGATCATTTTGTATAATTTCGGGGTCAGCAAAATATGTTGCTTGTTCTAGTATGGTGTTTACCGCATAAGGGTAGTATTTTTGGATTTGAAATTCTTCCACATATTTGAACAAGTTTAGAAAAATATAATGCGCCCATAATAAGTTAAGTTTGTGTGGGTGTTGGGGCTAGCAAAATATTTCTTCGTAAAGGGACGTATTAGTGATAAAATCAAGGGTAACTTATTTTAAGGGGAATCCGTCGTGGTTGAAGTGGAAAAAAACGTTAAACAGAGAATTCGGAGAGAATTTGGAGTGAATTGAATGGAACTAAAAACATTTCATAAAATTCAAAAATGCCTCGGGTTCTGTTTTCATTTAACGAAAGAAGCAACTGAAGTAGTGTTTTGCTTTAGAAAAGCTACTGTAGTGAATTGGAAATTAACTTACCCATCACTATGATGTATATGTACAATTTTGAAAACATTGAAGATGAGGCGATTGGAGCCTACTGGACATTCCTTGACCTCTTCTGATGTTAATGGTGTGATTATGCCGCTTTTTATGTTTATCTTTGCCCGTCCTTTACATTTTGTACGAGGATTATGTTTATATATTCCAGCAAGTGTATTAGTACTTGTCAGTATTGCAAGGACGTCACCATTGTCTGTTGATAACGCAATTTGTTCTTCGGATGGCACTGGGCGATATACGCTAGATCTTTCGTTTACTGTAATTGCCTTATCCACAGGAAAAGTGTATCTTCGAAGTGCGAATTCCTTTTGAGGATTTTTAATTGAAATTAGACGAATATATTGAAGTTGGTCGAGTCCATATCCATGTCCGTCGGAAGAAGGGATCCTTGTACATGGTTCTATAGCGGTGGCAGGAAAAGGCCGGGACTTTATACGTTGGGGCCGTTTGTTAGGAGGAGAAGAAGATGAGCGGTTACCAGAAATACCAGAAGCAGAAGCTTCATGCGGCGAGAAATCAGACTGTGAACTTAATTCTAGAAAAAGAAACTGATGATTGCGTTTTGTTTTACGCATAAATTTTTTATATTACCTGCAATAGTCTACAAGAATACGGAACTAAAACATTCTAGATGCAAATAGAAATTGGTTTGTAGGAATGCTTTTGTTTTTTGATTATACACTCAAACTTCAAAGTTACGAGACTTCTGGGAGTCGGCAACTTCAAATATACGATCGTAAAAGGCACTTACCCTCCTGCGACGTTAAGATTTCAGGGTTTCTACGTACAAACGCTCGCAGGCTTATTACGAGCATTCGCACGTCGAATTAAATGCAGCGTGCACTCGCGCGCGCTTGACTATCAAATAGAGTAAGAACAAAGGGACAAAATGTTGCTTGCTTGTTTGAAATTAAGATGCTTGCATGTGTATTTTCTGATTGAAATGCAATATTCTTTCATTTTCTGAAGTACTGAATTTTTGTAAAAGGTTCTTACAATTATTTAAACTATGAATAATTCACTTAAGAAGTTATTTTTCCATAACTAAAAAATGAGATAAAGTAGAAGATATAAAATTAATTACAAAACTTTTACGGGGGTTGGTGGGGGGAGGAAAGGGGTTCTGCTCTGTAGCTCAAAAAACGTTTTTTAGATCATCCTAATGTGATAAACGTTATCTTTCACCACCGCATTAATTTCGAACGCCAACCTTGTTCTGCATCGATATTCATGTTTACACTTTAAATATCAAACTAAGCAAACAAACTTATGTTTCTCAAGAAAGTCAAGTTTAGAAATAATGATAAGACGGCAATTATTCATTCATAAAAAGAAGTTTTAATTCGATTTATTGATCCGGCCATCCCTTATGACTTTTTAAATTCACGATACTGTTCGTCACGCTTTCATTACATTTGATAAAATTTGTAACCATAAATAAATAAATGTATTTTTTTCTAAATTAAATAATTGGAATTATTATTAAGGATTTTATTCATACTATTAATAATACTGATTTTTTCTTATTTTGCAATTGAGGTTCAAGTCTTAGCGATTTTCAAGTTTCAAGTTTCATTAGGAATTTAAAGAATATTAATATTACACAAGACTTATCTGTAACAAGTCAGCAAATAAAAAGGTGTACGAATGCATCAAGCCAGATAAGATTCACATACACGCAAAAATGCAACAATTGTCAAAATATTAAAATTACGAAGAGAAATCTTTTTCCAAAACATATGACTGCTAGTTTTAAAATAAATAATTCCTGAATGTCGCAATATTGAAACGTGGCTAGCTTCATAAATAAATAACAATATCAAAAATAGACCAATTAAAAAAAAAGTTGATCTCCTAATCAAAGAAGAATAATTTTGATCCTGCTTCATTGAAAACAAAAACGATTGTCTATCGTCAAAAAATTTTCCGTAAAACAAACTAGTTCGGAATTCGTCCTTTATTGGGAAATTGCTTAGCCCTAACTGGAATGTTGATTGACAAATACGAGAAAATTAATATAATGCGTATTGCGAAACAAAAATTCCTAGTTACGACTAGTTTTAAATGTTTTCAAAATATAGATATAGTATGTATTATATTTACCAATAGAACTGAGTATCACCACGAAGATGAAGACCACAGCAGAAGCCATCTTCATTTTTGGAAATTAGGGGAAAATCTGATTCATAAATTAATAACAAATTTTCTCTTCACTGTAATATGTTGACGACCGTAATATGTTGTTTTCATCGATTTTCTCTTATCGTTATGAATTTGTATTCTGATCACTAAAGTGATAAGATACATTAATCACCTTGAAGCTGTATTCGTTTACGCAATTCTTAACTTCTCTATTTATTGTTTTTAAGCAAATTGTCTTACAATTCACATTCTGATTTTCTAAATTAAAATGGGAACAAAAAGAATTATTTAATTTTTTAGGTCGCTCACGCTTGAGATTCATTTTTGCTCAAAAATATTGGTTCCAAATTGGACTATTTTTCTAGAAACTTATATTTTGTAATTGGATTCAATTTTTAAAATTAAATTTAAATTTAGTTTTAAATATTAAAAAGTATCCTTTTTGTTTAAAATGAATTTTCTGGTAAAGATTTATCATTTTAGTTTTTATAATTTTTTTAACTAAAAATATAATTCTTCCATCTTTTGTTGCAAGTGAGAACCGTATGAGAAAAGTGGGATAAACTTTAAAAGAAGTGAAAGACAGGGTATCGGGTATTTGGCACAAGGGCCAATAGACAGAAAATAGCAAACAGAGCAGATGGCATGGATAGAGAGAAAACGCGTAAGAAGTGAAAGTTTGAGGAAAGGGATGCGAGAAACGTGAAAATAAATTTCGGTGTGGAATGTGTCAGGCTCGGGAAACAAGAATAAAAGATTTTGAGGGGAGTTAAAAAAGTGAGATATGATTATGAAGAGTGAAACCTTGACTTATAAGAAGGTATTGCAGAGTATCAAAGGATACTACCGAAAAATTATGTGTGGACGATTCAAGAAGAAAGGAAGAAACACGTTAAAGGGAGAGAGATGGTCACCATGGTCTCAGGGGTAAGAAAAGAATTATCGGTAAAAGAAAGAAGTTGGGCAATTCATTGTCTGAACTGGTTCATTATAAGGTTGAAGGGTTCATTTAAGAAGGTGATAAATAAAATAGGCACAGAAGAGGAAAGAGAACGGAGAGTGAGAAAAGTTGGGTGTAGAAGGAATATTGGGAGACTAACGGCAGAATATAAAAGTTTATAAGGTGTGCATAAATGGGTAAGTGAAGAATGGAAAATTCAACATGAGAAAAAGCGAACATGTAAGTTGCTGGAGAGGAAAAGACAAAGGGTGAAGGACGAATATAATAAAAAGTTGAACAAGTGACCAAAGAGGGTAGGATTTGAGATGTGATAAATGGAGAAAAAGTGCAACAAAAGGGCATCAATAAGGGAATGGTTGTTGGTAAGTAGAAGGATTACTTCAAAGTTATGTAAGCGGCAGAGAAAAATAGGTTTAAAGCGTGAACTGAATTATGGATGACAGGGCTGCTTTTAAGAAAGAAGAGGGATAAAAGGTAAACAAGTTCATAGAAATCACCCGCATATCAGTGGGCTATACAAGATATGCAGAAATTAAAAAAAAAAGTTAAAGAGTCAGAGAAAACAAGAAGAAAGTATCCTACACAGACAGATAGATTTTAGACAGGGGGTGAGGGAAAATACATAACATCTACCTACTTAACTGCTTGTTTAATAAAATAAGGGGAAATAAACGAAAACCAGTCGAATGATTTTTATATTTTAAATCAGCATTTTATGCAGCGAAAAAAAAGTACTATATCAGTCAATAAAAAAGAGGGAAATAGAGGAGAAGTTGGTGCAGAGAATAATTTTTCTTCACCAAAACTAGGATAGGGGTGCAGAAAGAAAAAACCAGAAGCAGGTTTATTAGGCAGGAAGAAGTCTATGAAAAGGGTTCTCATTGTGTCCGTTACTTTTTAATATGTTGCTGGCGGACTTAGTGTAGTACCTAAAGGTGATAGGGAAGGACGGAATGGTTATAAGAGATAGAAAACTATATTCTATAGACTACGTGAAGAACGACGGTCTGTTAGCAGATAATAAGAAGGAGATCAACCTACTAATGCAAATTTTGGCAGAGTATGTGAAATTAGAAGTCTTGTGTGTAAGCGTAGATAAGACCATTGTGATGTACTTCAGTAGTGGAAAGACAAAAATAAATTACGTTTAGGAAACGAATGCAAAAACAGCAGAAAGTGTGGAGGGTGTCCGTCAACTAGGTTATTGGTTTGAACAATGTGCAGGTGAAAGAAGAATCAAATTTAGGAGTGAATTAATTCGCCAAGTATGGACTATAGGAAAGAGAAGGTGTAATCACGATTGGAGGATTGTGGTCCAGTATTTTGACACGTCAGCGTGGGCGGTGTTGTGTTTTGGAATGGAGGCCTGGGAATGGAAGCAGTGTAGGAAAATGGAAAGCATGCATGGTGGTTTCAAGAAAAGCTAAAAAGGGTAGAGGGGAGCAGAATAACCCAAGTAGTTTCTCGGAAATTCTCATTCTATGCATAAAAACTTTCACGGATTGCTCAACAATTACTCGATATTTATTTGCCTCCTTGATTTAATAATTATGACTAGCACTTAAGTTAATAAACTAAAACAAAATTCAAAAACAATTTTACTCTATATAGTAGTGATTTGAAAGATTATTTAAATAGATAAAGCTTGGACTTTGAAACTGAACTGAAAAAATTATAAACGTAGTGAAAGCGTACCCACTTCTGAATAAATATTTTCGAATTGATACCATACGACATTCTGTTTTTTTTTTAATCTCAAAAATGAATGTGACATTTTGTGCATTGTGAAATCTAATATTTTTTTCTACCAGAGTTTTTTATTAAATCTTCTCCAAATATTATTCGAACCAGGCCTGCTTATAATCCTACTTGATAAAAATCTATTTGTCTGGGTAGGATTTCGTAGATTTCCATAGAAAGATTGTACATAGATAAGTATAACATTTCACAACCGAAAACATTCTATTGAGATTGTTTAGATTCCACAAGAAAGCGTTAACAATTTATGTTAAATAAGATGACACAAAATTTTCAAAAAAATATACTGATAGAAAATTATAGGATTTCTAGAATGGATTGAATATGATAGAAAGATTGATTAAATTGGTTAGTTTTTCTATCAGCTTGAATTACTATACTGAATAATATACTATAAATTATTTAATTCTTTTATAATTGCTGGAACTACTCCGGCAGAGCTTACCTTTCAGATGCAATTGGTATCTAGTTCGAAAACATCGGGCGATCGGGTCATCCTCCGCAAGAGTGTAACGAGACGGCCGCAATAGGCAT
>NC_046666.1:23093538-23096081 GCF_010883055.1 Belonocnema kinseyi
GTGTTTGTAAGTGTTTGTGTGTGTATATATTTATTGCTTCTAAGAATACAAAGTTCTATGGCAAGGGAAGGCCACTGTTACAAAATTAAGTATAAATAGATCAAATAGAGAAAGAAAGATTGAAAATCGTATGTACAATAGTTTGTTCGGTTATACTGGCGAGTGGATTGGACACTTGGTAAGGATGTGTAAAAGATCCTCATTTTCTCGTAAATTACATAATTGACAAATATGTTGCAGAGAGATTACTGTAGTTTCGGCTTTAGAGGTCAACTTGATAATGAACTTGGAGGGGGTTCTTAATTGAGTGTGACACGTTTAAAATGGAAAGGAGATTTAAATAACAAATAATGTTGAGGTAGCTTATCTTTAAGTAAAATTTTACTATATATAAAACTAAAATTTCTGTTTTTAAATTTCAATAAATTATGGTAATGGAAGTAGTCACTGTTATGTATCAACTAAACCATCGATTTGACCTTAAAGATTGGAACCGTTGAGATCCAGTAAATTGTGACTGATGCTTGCTCCTTTCAGGCATCTAATAAGTTGGCCTATCCTGTTATATTTAAAGTTTTTACTGTCTGCAGTTTGGGCTAGTTTGAGCATACATAGTTTTGGATAGCGCGAATCCTCCATATCCAAAACCCTTGCTTCCCAATTTAGCGTCAGTTTCAAGATTCGATAAAGCACACAGCGCAGGCCTGGCTCTAATCTAATGACAAAATGAGGTATATACAACAAGGTGCTCTTTATATTCGAGTCATTAATTTTAACAATAGAAGACCACGACGAGCACTTAGGTCTAGTTAAGATATTGTAAGTCGAAGCCGAAGCTGAGTTGGCTCTGCTAGACGCTGCATGTGCAGCTGAATTTATAAAACCTTGTTTTAAAGAAAATTCTGCCCAGGTAATCAAAAGAGGGAACAAATTGTAAAGAACTACCGTCGTGTTTCAGCCCTCGGAGTCTGTCGCTAAAGCGACTCTTTTTAAATATTGTATATTAAGTTTTCTTCTTAATAACAGTGAGCTTTTTTATATTGCAATACTCTTGCAGGGCAATGAATTATCTTTCTATCTTAGATTCAGCTAGAATAATTAAATCTTTCGCGTAAATCAACATTAAAATATCTTTATCAGCTATAATTCTAAGACCCACAAGACCCTTTTTTCCGAAAAACTTTCACTATATGAGGTTAAAAAGTTAAACGTGATTAGGCTTAAAATCACTTACTGTAGGACTCCCTCCCTGACGGGCAAGAGTTTTTACCACATGTGAGAGTGATCTATTGATAGAAAAGCTCTTTGAAAATCAACCGCAATGGTATATGGGGCATTATTCCTCAACTGCCCCAACTCAAAAAGTCATGTTTTTCGATTGTCTCTAAATTCTGGGAATATGTTCGCCTATCCAACAGTAGTTAATCCACAAACTTATAGACCAAGATTACCAACCCTCCCCAAGTGAGAGGGGGTTGAATTTTCAACCCTAATGCCTGCAGGGGTAGTTTCAAACGCCTGTAACTTCCTTTCTAATTACGCGATTTCAAATTTTTATCAGGGTTATGGAAAGTGCTTTTTACACGCTTTCATCCTATTTTATTATTTATAACAAAAAAAATTGTTTAAACAATTTTTTTAATAAATCAATTGTTTATTTAACTTTTTTCGCAATTTAGGCATCTACGATTTTTTTTAAATAGTCTCAAAAGAAAGCTTGACTTTTTTACTATGAAAAATGTCTAACAAGAAAATGGACAAATTGAAATTCATTGAGTTACAGAGCCGGTTGTAGAGGGAGTCCTCGCGCTCGCACAAGGGCGTTATGCGGCAGCATACCGCGGAACAGTTTTCAAGTATGCCATTTTTTTGTATTACTCACATCGATCCAAAAATACATGTAGTCATCGGAAAAAACTATTCAGTAAGCATGTGAGCATAGCTATTATTTCAGACAACTTACACCATGACACGGTTGCTGTGCATTTATACCAAAGGTTAATCGTTGACTATCTTAAGAAGCGTTTCAATCCTAAGAAATTTCATTATGTCACATTTTAAGAACAAATACAACTTTGCGAACCTTCTGTGCCATGAAAAAGATTTTGGCATCCCGGCAGACTGGACTTTCCATCCAACTGCCCATGGAAAAGGACCATGCGATGGAATCGGAGGTAATCTGAAGGGTCTTGCTGCAAGAGCCAGCTTGCAACGTTCAGCTGAGAATCAGGTCTTAACAGCTTACGAGTTATTTGAATGGGGCAGAGAAAACTTGAAGGAAACTGTCGTATTTTTCAGTAGCAAAGAAGAGCATGCAGCGATGACAATAAAATTGGCAGATCGATTTAGTAAGGCTGTGACGATACCAGGTACACTCAAATATCATTCATTCGCTCCGAACGCAAAGGGACAGTTGGATATGAAACGATTTTCCTATGATAAGAAAAGTGAGGTTTTCCCGAAGCCTAAGCGTAATCGAAAGCAGAATAGTACTCCAAGAAAGTGGAAAGCTGGTACGAAGAAGAGGCGAACAGCATAAAGAG
>NC_046666.1:23096181-23098322 GCF_010883055.1 Belonocnema kinseyi
ATCAATGTGAGTAATACAAAAAAATGGCATACTTGAAAACTGTTCCGCGGTATGCTGCCGCATAACGCCCGAGTGCGATCGCGAGGACTCCCTCTACAACCGTCTCTGTAACTCAATGAATTTCAATTTGTCCATTTGCTTGTTAGACATTTATCATAGTAAAAAAGTCAAGCTTTCTTTTGAGACTATTTAAAAAAAATCGTAGATGCCTAAATTGCGAAAAAAGTTAAACAAACAATTGATTTATTAAAAAAATTATTTAAACAATTTTTTTTGTTATAAATAATAAAATAAAATGAAAGCGTGTAAAAAGCACTTTCCAAAACCCTCATAAGAATTTTAAATCGCGTAATTAGAAAGGAAGTTACAGGCGTTTGAAACTACCCCTGCAGGCATTGGGGTTGAAAATTCAACCCCCGCTCACTTGGGGAGGGTTGGTAATCCTGGTCTATAAGTTTGTGGATTAACTACTGTTGGGTAGGCGAACATATTCCCAGAATTTAGAGACAATCGAAAAACATGACTTTTTGAGTTGGGTCAGTTGAGAAATAATGCCCCGTCTGTCCTTTCTTTGTAAGTAAATTTGCGAAGCAGAGGCCAAAGTAAAAATATTTTCGATTAAAACTATTTCTCTAAAAAAACCTGATTGGGCTTCTTAAATAATATGTAACGTCGACTGCCATTTTTCCAATCTAGACAATAAAATTTCGGTAAACATTTTTGGAAGCGAATTTAGGAGGACAATAAGCATGTAGTTATTGGGGTTGGTTGGGACTTGTTTTTATGTAGCATGCGCGTTAGAGATTTAGTCCAATCAAACGAAATATATTCATTTTCAAAGATTTTATTGAAAAGAATTTCCAGGTAAAGAAGCCAATTGGCTGGCAAATTTTTGTAAAAGTTATTTGAGATTTGATCCAGACCGGAAGCCATATTCGTTTTAGTTTTGATTATTGAAATTGAAATTTCAGCGACTGTATTTCTGCTATCTAGTAGTGGATGGCGCACAACTGTAAATATTGACGGAGTCAAACGTCTGCGGGGGAGAGCCATGTGAAAGATGTTTCCCCGGACTTTTATGGAGAGGACTGTCGATTTCAATTTTACACCTGTGAATCCGTTAACTGTATCCCAAAGAGTTTTACTGTCATTGACTCTCTCAGATCCCGCAAGAATATTAGGCTCGAAACTCACTTTTTTATTAGCTACAAGTGCTTTATACGATCTTTTAGCATTGATATAAGCCAAATTAGCCTCATCCGAGAAATTTGCCTTACTGGCTTCGTTTAACGCGCAATTAAGAAATTCTTTGCTTTGGGCACAGTCCGCATCAAACCATGGTTTGTCCCGATTGAAGTGGCTAGAAACGTTTTCTCTAACAACGAAACAGCAACGTGAGGCGACTAAAATCGGAAAATGATCCCAGGCATGTATAGAGTAATCCACCTTCAAGCCATCGAGCATACCCAGCGCCTCAGCATTACACCAAACCAGATCATTAATACTTTTACCCCCTGCATTAACAAACGTAAGATTAGCTGGATTGTCAATCCGCGATCTACCATTCAGAAGATAAAACTCGTTTTTCTCCATCAGTTGTACCAACCGCAGCACTCTCCTGTTGTGTGCAACATCGTGACTCTCCCGGTATATACAAAAGTTTGTGTAAATAGACATATAAGGAGGACCCTGTCCCAACACCCCCACTCTACAGTTGCAATCGCCATAAATCGTGACAGGAATGTTGTTGTATTTATCTAACAGTGCAAATAAAGTTTCTTCGAAGATGTTTAAAATATCATCTGCATCCACCGACGAATTGAGATAGCATATTCCTACAATAAAATTAGTTTTATGTGCATCGTTAACTCGAATTAAAATTCAATATTTTGTTTTATCAATCAGCTGACTGTTATAATGTAGTTTGTTCATAAAAAGAGCTAAGCCACCACTCGCTCTGCCTTTCGATTTTTCTTTGATAGCGTTAGAGAGGAAATTATTATCTTTATTTTCCGCGCATAAGTTTTTCGGAATATGAGTATTAAGAAGAGCTCCCTCTTTCATGCTTTTTGATTTAACATTCAGTTTGCTTTCAATTCTCATCTTGTTACCACGTTACAAAAAATGAGTTCCGTATATGT
>NC_046666.1:23098422-23121572 GCF_010883055.1 Belonocnema kinseyi
GGGAGCTCTTCTTAATATTTTGACACCAAAATCATGTCGATACACCTTACCGACTGCGAGTAAAGCCACCCACGCTTTAACTTGACAGACTGTATTATAATTCTCGTAATTTGTACCTGAATTTAAGAATGTTACATAATCGTGATAATTCCAGAATAAGAAGTTACGGTGTTGTTGTTTAACCCTGCTGCCTTTTGTTCATTTATCCATTAAAGTTTAGCTTGGTCGATGTATACTGGTTGTGAGTATTTACCCATGTAAAATTTGTTGCCTGCTGATTGGTGTTGATTGACGGGGATTCCGAGGTCTTGCGTTCAGTCACAACCTGTGCGGCCGGCGTTTGCATACCCTGTTTTGCCTTTTTCAGACGGTTCACCATCACCCGTAGTACACTTTGATTTTTGAATTAGAGCCTCAAATGCTGCGATATCCGTAAGCTCGAATTTTGCACCATCCAGATAGAACAAATTGTAGCTTGAGGCAGCTTTTAAATTGCAGTCTCCGGCCCTTTTAAGATATGGAAGCAGACTTTTTCTTTCATTTTGGACTTTTTTGTGTAGCCTTCAGAAATGCTGATCTCGGTGCCGCGCAGTTTTCTCAGTTGCGATAAGACCTTTTTTATCTTTAAAAGAACGTAACTGACACAGGTGGGTCGGAGGTTGTCTCGCCCCCCCCCCCCATCCATCTAACAGATTCGACCTATTCTGAACATATTTCGATATTGAGAAATTGCTTGCATGAACCACAGACTAATTTCTCCATCCTCATCATCTTATTCAAGGACACCAAAAATAATCAGGTTTTGCTTCTTAACTTTGCTTCACTTTGAGCTCCTTACTTTTCATCGTGAGATGGTCAACTTTATTGTGGAGAAATGAGAGTAAGAAATCTAGACTCCCAATTTTTTTCATTAATTGTTTAAATTTATCCTCGGAGATTTCGATACACATTGTATTAACTGATTCACTTTACATTGAGAGTTGACACCACAAAAACACACTGTTCGCCTTGCACAAGGGCCCAGAGAAAGTAGAAACTCTGTACAAGAGCAGTTTTATGCTGATATTTTTTGCGGTCGTTATTAGAATAAGATAATCCATGTGATTCGTAAACACTACTACTAGACAGACACTATGAGTGCACTTTTTAAAGCACAATGCAAGAACTTGGCTCAAGAACAGCAATCCTGGATTGTGAAACATAATAATTCTATTATACATCTTAATATCAATTGGTTACTGCACAAATTCAACTTTTCATATTCATTTGAGAGAAGCTTACAAAATTCTACTAGGTAAGATTTGCTGGAAGTCCTAAGTAGATAATATTTAATGAAATTTAAATAGAAAGTTGTTGAGAAAAAACTACAAGATTTCCTATTAAATACAATTGGTCAAAAACTCCTAAAATTTTAAAACATCGGATTTGATACCAGTACTGTGGCAATAAAATTTAATGGAATTTTGATGGGAACAGTTGATAGAAAAGTACAAGATTCTTTTGAGAATAGCAATTGGCAGAAATTTCTTGTATTCCTTAACGCAGGATTTAAAAAAAGTCTTGTGCTACTAGAATTTGAAGGAGTTTTGATGACAAGCTTTTGATAGAAAAGCAAGCAATTACGCAAATGATGAAATTATATAGAAACATCCCACATTGTGAAGCATAGGGGTAGACAAATTTTTCAGAATATGATTTCAAAGAGTTGCAATGATGTACTGTTGATAGAAAATTTATCCAATTTCGACCACAGATTGAATATTATCATCATGTCCTAGATTCAGAACCAATGCAAGTATTACCCTAATATATGTATGGGATTACTAGATTTTCAGATTTTGATAGAAAGGTCAATCAAATGTGCCGATATAATTGAATTTTTGAAATTCTGTTGATTTTACTAGAATGGATTGTCACTCAATCTGTTAAAAGAATTTGATTTTTCAAGTTTAGTTAATTCATTTTCGTATAATTTTTATGAAATTTTCTTATTTCATTATCTTGAAATTTAATTCTTGAAAATCTTTTCCCGAACTTGTAGGTAGATGAGATTTATAATTTTAAAATACTGTGCTTTTGTCTCTTTTATTTTTTTCAAGAGCGACGATTGCAACAAAAATGGTTAAATGACAGAAAAGTGTGCCTTCCCGCCCACACGAGATTTTGGAAACTGGTAGGTGTTTCATTATTTCTGTAAATACTCAAAGGCGTGCCCGCCTGCCACCACGAGATATTAAAAATGGGTAGGCGTTTGACTTACATTATTTCTGTAAAAGGCCAAAGGAGCGCCTTGCTGCCACCACGAGATGTTGGAAAGGGGTACGTGCTTGACAAAAATTATTTATGTGACCAGTTACACGATTACCTTCTCGCCCACACGAGATGTTAGAGAGGGTATGGTTTAACCAAGTTTATTTCTGTTGCCGGTTCAATGGGTGCCTTCCTGCCCCTAAGAGATGTTGAAAGTAGGTGAGGTCTGACCAGTATGACACTAAAATGGAAAAAGGATATAATTCAAGAAAGAAATTTGCTGCAAAGTATCCTTATATACAGAAAGTCGCACTAAGAGATCTTATCGCTAAGGTGAAGGACATCAGGACTAATCTACACGTGACAGAAAGACGAGCAATGGAGATTAAACAACAGGTAGATTTGGCGTGGAAAAAGGACGCCAATAAACACCAGTTAGAGAAAGCCGCGTTATACCGCGTTAGGCCTTGATTATCGGGGCAGAAACCATAGAAAAAATAAGAAATACAATGGAGACAGAAAGCTATACATGGTGAACACTCCAAAACGTTAGATCAACATGAAGTGGATAGTGAGGCATCCAATATTTGGCTGGAAAGGGTGTTCTGTATACAGAGACAGAAGGAGTCGTCACTGCGATACACGACAAGGTTCTCAGCACCAGGAATGATCGCAAACACGTGTTACATCAGAACGTGGTTGACCGGTGCCGATTATGTGGAGATACCGACAAATCCGTCGAGCACAATATTGATGGCTGTCGCATAATGGCTCAGAGAGTGTCCGTTTTAGAAAGCGAAGATTACATCTCATATTGGGGTTTTACAAGCAAAGGATCATTAAATCCCGGCCAATTAACCTAACATCGTGATGCGAGAAAAAAAGGTGGAAGAGTCTATATCATCGACATTGCTTGTTTACTTAACCGAAATTTGCAGTCAACCTATACAACCAAGATTCACAAGTATAGCGAGTTAAGGAATGAAGTAAAAACCATATGAAGGAATGTGAATCATGCATCTATTCGTCCCATCGTGATTTCGGCTACAGGCAATGTGCACCCAAGGTGCACTGATTATCATGAACATTTAGGAGTCAGTAGGGTATCAGCAGAAGCTCAGAAGGTAATTTTATTAAACACCATTCGTATCATAATAAACTTTCTTGACTATCAGGAAGTGAGCGACCAAAAACCTGTGCAGTGGCAGATGGTACTTCTAAGGAATCATCCAGAGGTGACTGTTGTCACCTCCAACGCCGGTGGCCGCTTGCAGTTGTATACCTACAACATCATTTCAGGAGGTTCCAAGCATCGTATTAAATTAGTTGAATTAACTTATAACATTCTAAAGTCGTCAGTCACTTGACTTAATCCGTGGCTATCATGTGTAACCAGATTCGTTCGAGTAAAACGTTAATATAATAATATGAATAATAAAATATTACTAAATAATAATAATAATTAATTTTCTGAAATTTGTTTTCCACAGCAGGATTTTTTATATGACTAACTGAGACGTTACAGAAAAATTTAAGCCATGGGTACCATAATACATTAAAATTTTATCATCATTCATAACAACAAGTTACTTGTAACATTTTGAAATAACTTCGGATAATGAACATTCTTATATTTTTAATACTTTTTTAAATGTATAAAATCTTAATTATTAACGCAAAACTCAAATAAGGCTTGACAACTGATTCATACGTTAATAGAAAAATTGTTTATGACTGTGTCGATTTAATATTATATTGTTTAATTAGAGTATGTATCTGGTATTTTAATCGTAATCTAAGATGTCATAGGGATGAATCTAGTCTTTCTGAAATATTTGTGTCTATATTACATAAATTATTCTTAAGAATGAAATTTAGCTTACGTAATAGAAGCTATTTTGTTTATCATATTAAGATTTTTGCTAATATTTCTAGCATACAAATCTGAGTATTTAGCAGTATGACCGTAATATGCTGTTCCTATAGCTTTTTTTATCGTTATAAATTTGTATTCTTATCACTGAAGTGATAAGATATATTAATTAACTTGAAGCTGTATTCATTTACGCAATTCTTAACCGCTTTATTTATTACTTTTGAACAGCTTGTTTAAAAATTTAAGTTCTTATTTTTGTATTTAACTGGAAAAATAGACTCTATCATATCTTTAAACCCAAGTTTCAAATTGTTGTTCATTTTTTAAAGCTTATATTTAGATAATAATAGATATAATATTTTTCGAGTTCAGACTATTTCGTTTTCTTGCGGTCCTTAACAAAAGCAAAAATAAAAAAATAACTACATTTAAATGAACAACAATGATTTAAAATTTTTATTTAATATTTACGCTCTAAATTACTAAATTAATTTAAAATCTAATAAAATTTTGTATAAAGGGGAATTTATATTGCATGACTCAACTGATTTAGATCCCTCTTGTAAGAATTATATATTTTGAGAAAATAAATGCAAGATTCGACGTATTTTGTGTTCAGATCAGTTGATAAGTAAAGGGATTTCTAATCAGAGTATGCTACCTTATCGACACCGAGACTGCAGAAGCTCTTACATTCTCGTGTGCGTGTTAATTATCTAGAAGGTTCTAGTCTCACTAATTGGAAAAAGAATAATATACAGTATATTTATGATGTCATAACAATATGACTGTATATTTCTTATTTTACATCATTCATACTCAAAGTGGAAAACGAATTGACAAATCGAAAAATAATTTTCGAAATTTACACCTAAAACGTTTGATTGGAATGCTGAATATCCTGGAAGTTTTTTACGCAACAATATTTTCCAAATAATTGTAAAGTATAATTTGACGACCTCAACTAAAAAAATTATAGAAAATTATCACAAACACGAACCACTTGAGATCTGGAATGTGATTACAATTTTTTGTTTGAAAATTCAACTATAGAAGCAACCAGTTGACTTTTGAACTAACAGATAAATTACACAGACCGACCACAAAAGTTAATATGGAATTTGAAAGTACTAATCTTCTCCTTTTAAACCTACTTGGATTCATTAGGATATCTTTATTTTTCACCAAAATATTGTAATTTGAAATCTTTTATTTTAGCGTTTTAACCCATTAACGCTGAGGTGTTCAGATTTATACAACGCATTCTCTATTGCTGACGGTACGATATTTTTTCTCTAAAATATTATTTCAGGGGTATTTGAGGATGTCCTTCCTATTTTCGGTGTCAGTTTTTTGTTATAACCCCTAGAAGATCCAATATGGCGGCCACAATTTAGGGCTTTAAAAAAGAACAAAGAATCCCGCACAAAATATCAACAAAAAAGTGTACAGTCGTTTGGAACCAAACTTTGCACATTGATAAAACAATAAAAAATATGGAACCCCTGTCTTTTTATTTCTACGAAAGCCATTTTTCAGGGGTAGAAACCACCCCTAACAAGCCGCAAGCATGCTAACCCACCTGAGTCTGGGAACAATAAGTTTAGTCGCACATTTTCCTTGGAATAATGAATTTCCATGCCACAAGTGGGTTAATCCACCTAAAACCAGAAATCACCCCTAACAAATCAAAAGCAGGCTAACCCACCTAACCCTGAAAGCAGCGAATTTAGCTGTTTACATTTCGTGATATAATTGAATTGCACACTACAAGTGGGCTTACCTTGAAATAAAATTTTTCAATTCAGCATATTAACCCATCAATGCCGAGATGGTAAGCTAATGTCCCTTAAATATGTTATCTGAAGGGTTTTCGGGGTTCGTTTTCAAATGGCTCAGTTTTTTGTTGTAACTCCTAGAAGAGGGAAAATGGAAAACAATTAGAGCTTAAAAGAAAAATTTTTACTATTATGATTCATTTAATATTGTAAATTTACTTAGGATTTTTCAGCTTATTAAGGCAAGACTCAATATTTACCAGTCACTTGAGGCTGGACTTGGGATTTTACAGCTAAGCAAGAAAGTACTTAATATTTTACAGCCAATTAGGGCAAGACTACAGATTGCCCAGCCAATTATAGCAAGCCTTTGGAATTCCCAGCGAATAAAAGCAAGACTTTTGATCGTCTTACTAGTCAAGACAAGACTTTGAATCGTCTATCCAGGCAAGGCAAGACTTACGATTGCCCAGCTAGTGTAGGCAAGACTTACAATTGTATGTCCAATGAAGGTAAAACTAATTGCTTTTTTTCTTATAGAAACGTTCGCGCTGTATGTCAAACGATCGTTTAAGAGACTTTCGTTTATGACTAGTAGAGTCATTATCATTTCTTTGCAAAGACCAGCAATAGTCGGCCATCATTCTTACATTGCATCGACCTTGATAATGTTGCTCTTTTTGGTGAAAGTCTTTATGAAATCGTTTGCCCATTTCTTCACTGAATGCTCTAACATTTTCTAGGAAATAATACAAATGAGATTTCAGAAAATGTAATTTCATACTCATCAAACAACCTAATTTTTTTAAATTCTTTAAAATACTAGATACAATAGTTCTAAACTTTGGATCTCGATTGTTCCCTAAAAATTTCTGTACAACATCTTTGAAACTCAACCATTAATCCTTTCCAATAGATGCCATGGTTTTGATAAAGTCATCATCTTTGATGAGTTTTCTTATATCAGGCACAACAAAAATACCTTCCTTAACTTTGGTATCATTTAAATTCGGAATTGTAGATCTGATATAATTGAAACATTCTCCTTCGGTGTTTAGGGCTTTCACAAATTGCCTTATTAACCCTAGTTTTATATGTAGTGGTGGCAATAGTACTTTCTTTTTGTCAACAAATCTTCCATAAACAACATTATACTTTCCAACTTTCCACTCTAATCCGTCTAGCCATTTCTCTGTTATCCAATGTTCATCCCTTGCACGTCTGTCCCAAAGGCAAAGAAAACAAGGGTATTTAATGTTTCCTGATTGTAAACCTATTATAAGATTTATCACTTTAAAATCACCACACATAAGCCAATTATGGACATTGTATTTTATTTTTATCAGGAGTAATTGGAAAGTATCATAAGATTCTTTCAGTGTAGTTGAGACCTACTAGAATTGCAGCTTACTTATTTCCAACATGTACTAGTACTGTTTTCAGACTTTCTGTAGACTAATCTATGAAAACAAGCCAATCCTCTGGCGTATATAAGTTTATTTTATATAAATTAATAAGTCCTTCGATATTATTACAATACACAATCCCACTGTCTATTGAAAAGTACTTGATAAACTTTTCTTTTTTATTTCTGTAAACAGTTACTCTAGTGCCAGGTAACAATAGTTTTCTCTCTTTAAGTCTTAAAGCGCAACGTTCAGCTTTATCTTTTGGAAGATCAAGGTCACGTATAAAATCGTATAATCCATCTTAGTAAAAAAATTCAGGACTTTTATCATCTGATTCTTCGCAACAAGAATCCTCGGTTGCATTAGGATCGTCAATATCCATTGATTCGTGAGTTGATCGGTCACTTTTGTTTTCAGAGTGATTTCTAATGCCAATCTTGGCTGGTATAACACTTTTTACATCAGGGTAAACGATCTTCTCTAAATACTTTTTAGAAAAACCTCCTGTTTTACATAAGTAAAAGTAACAATCAGTATCATGATCGTTGGGCTCCTGCCAAACTGTTGGTTGAATAACAGTCTGCGTGTTGGTACTTTCATCTTCCCAATTTCTCAAATTCAATCTACATGCATGCCAAAATTGAGGTTGGTACCCACGCTTTATCTAAATTTTTCATTGGAGTCCCATAACAGTTGAAGTGTGACGTTTTTATCGAATCATTAATGGATTGACGGTATTTTTCCGTTTCATACTTTCCACAAACGTGACAGAAGGTATTAACTTTCTCAGCGCAAGGAGTTCTTAAACTTATTTTTTTTTCTTATAATGAACGGTAACGTGGAAATCCTGAAACTCATTATATACAAAAACCACGATCGACCCGAAATGCAACCGCGAAACAGATGTCAAGTATAAAAAGAATTTTATAACCTACGCATCCAACCGTTAGCCCGCCACTCAAACATGATCTCTAACACGGAAAGATTTGTAGCGAAAAACTAATTTCATCACCTACACATAACACGTCATAAAAGCGTCGCCAGCTCAGTGAGCCAGCTAGCGATCTAAGACTGTCTGCGCCGTAGAATGGCGCGCACATGCAGCGAATGTGAACATTAGAATGCACACAGGGTGCGCAGTCGCATTCCACGCAGTCCGTCTTCTTTTGTTGTATCAATGTGCGAAGTTTGATTCCAAACGAGTGCACGCTTTTTTGTTGGTATTTTGTGCGGTTATAACAAAAAACTGACACCGACAATGGAAAGGGCACCCTTGAAAAACCCTAAGATAATATGTTGAAGAAAAAATATCGTATCGTCAGCAACTGAGAATGCGTTGTATAATTCTGAACACCTCAGCGTTAGTGGGTTAAAACGCTAAAAAAAAATGTCAAATTACAATATTTTGGTGAAAAATAAAGATATCCTAATAAATCTAAATAGGTTTAAAGGGGAAGATTAGTACTTTCAATTGCAATATTAGCTTTTGTGTTAGATATTTTTCTTATTCGCAGATAAAAAAATCGTTTTTGCACTTTACGGTTAGGATATCTCGAAAACCTGACGTACGGAAGTAATTTTGAGCTTGGATTCGGATTCAGCGCATCAAAATCCTGCGGAAATCTTAGGCATGGTCTCTGGCTTTAAAATTTGTCGGCCTGCGTTATCAACGAATATTTAAATCATGTAGTCAAACAGATAACCATTAAACTCGAAAGGACCCATTTTTTATTTAAAATTCATTTTCAATACGAAGTTCAAGATTTAAGTAAATATTTCAATATGCAATCAAAACGATTCAAGCAATATTCCCCGGGCAGCTTACTGTTCATTTTTTCAGTGAGTTCCTACTGGGAGTGCCTAGAACTGGCTTCGGTTCAGTGAAATTTTTTTAACTGGCAATTCTGCTAGACTGTCCAATATCTCATTGCCCTTGATACTGTTGTGTCTGTGGATCCAAAGCAGATAAAATCGGTTGACTGTCGCTAGCCTATTAGGTGACTCGAAGCACTCCCAAACTAGTAGTGACGTGGTATTTGTTACATTCAGGATTATAGCATCCCTGCTGTCTAATAAGATGCGAATGTTTCTTTTGTTGCCTTACTCCTTTACCTTGTAGGCGCACTAAAGCATGACCATAGTCTCAGATTGTCGAACTGTAGCGTAGGATCACCTCGCGATTGTTAAGCTAATTTCATTTCTTCTACGATATACACAGGCTCCAGCGTTCTCCTTGTTCCTAGAGCTACGTGTAAACCAGTTGTCTTCATCACAAGTCAGATGTGCCTCATTGTTAGCCCATTCCTCTTTCGTGAATAGGTTCACTTAAAACTTCTTGTCGAAGAGGTCGTGGCTGTCGAGATACTACTATCGTTTACCATATTTGATCTCCAGGCCGCCTTTGCAGCCACGACCTTGGTCACATGATGAAGGAACTTCAAACCTATCAGTTCTCTCAAAACCATCGTGTATGTCGACTTCGAGGCACCAGTGATGCATCTCAGAATCAGTCCCCTGATTCTTTAAAGTAGAGACTTTACAGTGGAGAGAACGACCCTGCTCCGCTAGAACACCATCACATAAATTACCCTGGGTCGCAAGATCGCTATGTAGATCCATATAAGTGTAACCGGTTTCAAGCTCTAGCTTTTTCTAATGGCTTTTCTACAGAGCCATAGATTCACTACTAGATTCTTGCACTTATTTTTCAGGTGCTCATTCCATGAACGCTTCTTTTCCAGAATAATTTATAAATATTTAGCTGGTTTTTTGATTTTCAGTTGATGTCCTCCCAATTTTAATGTACTGGTAAATCCGCACTTATACCATCTTCTTTCACCACGAATCTACTCAGTGCCCAAGGGTATTTACGTCTCTTATTGACCTGAGCAACACTCTTAAAACTCCATGGAAAACAGATCCCAGTTCGTCTTAAAATTACTGGTACAGAGTGTGATGTCACTCACATGAAAACTAGACCGGTCATATGACAAGCCTTCCTATTACTTTAAGATTCGTGACTATCACCATCAGACCTCTCGAACTTATCTCAAGCAGCAAGACAATATTGACTTTTTAATCCGTAACTTATTCCCGTCCCAATTCCAAAAGCTCGAGAAAAGTGCGGCAGGGACCTATCAATAACCGTAATTTTTGGCTCGACGCCCCCCCCCCCCGATTAAAAACCTTTGAAGACTTGTTATTGATAAAGGTTTAACAACTGGGAGAAGTGTGACCTATTAGTTTAAAGCTAAACAATTTCTTCTGAATGTATCCAATTCAGCATGTACAAAAATTGGTAGGAAAGTTAAAGTAGAAAAAATTCTTTAATACTTGAGAGAAGACTGTCAACAATTTATTTACCTCGTACCAAATTATACTCATCTTCAAAGCACCATTCCCAGAACAGTGAAAAAGTAAATGCTTCAAAACCGCTGGTCTTCTAGCGAGTACAATGTTTATCGTCTTGTCAAAAACTCGTTTTCAAATATCTCAATTCACAAATAGCACATTATGTATCTTTCAGAAACTACGTTAACAATGTTGAGATGGGTAATGGGGGTGTGCCTGTTTAATTAAACTTAGAAACTAGGATAAAGTTTTGTACGTTTCTTTATAATAAATTTTAATAGAGTTTGTGACTTATATGAAAAATTTCCTGGCAATGGTATAGTTTAATAATAGGGTAATTAATTATGAACTTGATAATATACCAAGAATATCTTTAACTTTTCCTAATAAAGAAATCTCAGCTTTCCTTCAGGATCAAAATAAAACCAAAAAAAAAACTATTTAACTTGATAAAAAATTGTAGTGCTCTTGTCTCACAACGGGAAGGTCTCCTCTGCGACATTAATTTTTTGATCAGACAGCGGTAAAGTGCCTGTCAGGCAAACAACCTGTCGCGGGTTCAGATATTTTTCTCAATATTTGTTTCGCATTTTTAACATATTAAATCATAGTTTTTAATGCTTCCGCAGAAATTCATTTTGCTTTCCAAAAACAGGAAAATTATTGGGAACTGAATATCATGCAAAAACATTTGGATTCATTTATTTATTACGTTTGTACACGTAACATTTTTATGAATGCTATCGCTCATAAAAATTTTTACATTTCATTAACTGATTCAATTACTTTTATGTTCGCTGTTTACATGCTGTATTCTATAATATTTTAAGATTGGGCGAAGGCGGCCTACTGGAGTTTCCTTTTTTTCATATGAGTTCAGTGGTGTAATCGCTTCACTTAGCATGTTTATTTTTATCCGAGCCTTTTCGCCTAAACGAGTATTATATTCATATATACCAGCAAGATAGTTAGTATTCTCCAATATTGCAAATACGTCACCAGAAAATGTTGACAAAACAATGTGTTCTTGATTTGGCATCGGTATATATAGCTTCGTCGTTGCGAGCAATAAAAGGCGTTTATTTATAGGAAAAGTGTATTTTCGAAGCTCGAATCCTCGGTTCGGATTTGAAATGGAAGTAAGCATAATGCACTGAAGTTGGTCAAGATCATATCCATTTCCGTCAGCAGAAGGAAGCTTAGTAAGCGGAGCCGTGCACCTGGAAACAGGAGACCTGGTTCTTGCACGAACAGAAGGTACGGCAGGAGAATACGTCAGCGGAGAGTGAGATCTGGCAAGAGAAATATTTAGTTAGCAAAATTGTTTCTAAATTCTCATAAGATTTTTAATGATTTTTTATGAAAAAAAGAAACAGTTGAAGATTTGCTTATGAAATTTTATCATTTATAACATAAAAGAACGTTAAATAGTGAAAGGCCAATCCAGTTTTCAAGAAGAATTAGTTCGACATTTTGGGAATATATTGTGATATGGTATACACTTTCAGATATACTAGCATCAATAATCATGTCCTTGGAAAAAATTAACAGTTTATAAATTCTCCGAATTATTCAAATATTTTTTATCTTCTAAAAATTTTAGGAAATAGTTGTATATCTTTAAAAATGACTCAATTTACTCCTCAAAATATCTTGAAACATTACGTATTTATTTGACATCAAGTCCAAAGACTGACACAGAGGGCAACAGTTAGTAGAGGATCACACAGAAGGTTTCAGAAACCCTTAAACCTACAGCTCCTTAGTAAGCTAGGCAGCGCGGGCTTAAGTAGGAGTTTTAGCGAATGGTAAAATAAAGGCATGCGCGACCACCAGTGAAGCTGATGATCAAGGAAAGGAGAGGAAGGGGAAGATCATTTAGGTAGGAACAAGAATAAAAGAAATTTAGGATTAAACGGAAGACATCAGAAAGTGATAGGAAGGGGGACCGATATTTGAAAAATTGGAAAGTTCTCACAAAAGTGTTAGAGACTCATAGCAAAAAGATAGAGAGAGGAGGAGAGAGCGAAAGGTTGCTGGACATATAAATGGTGTGACAAAACGATTAAAAGAACAAATAAGCGACTTAGAAATCAGTAAGAAGCATATGATGAAATAAATAGAGAATAAGGAAATAATAAAAGGGAACGATAAGAATGCTCAAATGAGAATAAAATATCAAGAAAGCCAGTGGAGAGTGGAGAGTGAAACCGAGAAAGCGGAAATAAAAATCTTATAACAGATATTGTAATTCAGGTAAGGGTAGGAGGTAAGAGAACAGAAGGAACGAAGAAAATAATCAATGGATTTTTCTAATGAATGTAGGCGGTGAGGCAAATAAAAAGAAAATTATGAGAAACAAAATTATTAGGAGCAATAAGGAACAACGTGGGAGAGAATTTAACATTGAGGTATATCAAAAGGAGATGACAAATAAAGCATTTTGCATGCATAGAAAGAAAAAGGGTCATATTTTATGGATATGGCCTGACAAAATACAGACAAATTAAATTGTATGAGGCTAAAACGCAGAATTGGAAGAAATGGGAAATATTAAAAAAAGAGTAGAGAAAGATAGGGAGATGGATGAGGGAAAATAGATTAGCCAGGAAACAAATGAGTTGCCAATCGTCAAAGAAGAAAAAGTGAGGAGGAAAGTTGAGGAAAGGCAAGCGAGAAAAGTGATAATAGCTTTCTTCCTGAATGTGTCAGGCTCGAAGGACAAGAATAATGAATTTTGATGGAAATTCGAAAAGCGGTATGTGATTGTTATGAGTCAAACCTAGTTAGTTAAGAAGGAATAGTAGGGTATGGAAAGGATGCTATCAAAAGTTATTTGTGAACGATGCATTAAGTGAGGAAAGAGAACGTTGAAAAGAGAGGGATTGTCGACATGGTCGCAGAGATAAGAAAAAACGCATCAGTAAAAGGAAGAAAAGAGGAGGACCGGGAGAGAATTAAATTAATAATGGTAAGAAGGATTATGTTAGGAAAAATTCAAAGAACGCTGCTTTGTTGCAACACAAGATGAGGAGAGGAAGAAGTTCAGAGAGTAATGAAGAGGTGGATAGCAAAAAAAAGCAAGAGTTGGTTTTCACAGTAGGGCAATTCGATGCCTAAACACATGCGAATTCTAACGAATTCTGAAGGATATGGGAAAAAACTAAGTTTAAAAGCATTGAAATAAAATTAGGTAAATGGCGGTTTTTTGATAAAATAATTTGCAAATTATACATGTTTGACTAGCTAATCGAATAAATGATATTCAGTGACGAATACCCCTAAAAGCGTTTATTTTCCGATGTTATTAGATAAATCATTTCAGCACAGTTATGTGTCCTATCAAATAAATTTTCTTAACAAAAGCTCGTTGCATATTTTTGGAGTAAAAATACATATTTATCTTATTACTCTGAAAAATATCCAACCATCTTTTGTTAACGAAAATGAAACTATAAGGACACACATCTGTTTCGAACCGCTTTATCTAATAACCTCAGTAAATAACTGTTTTTATTGGTATTAGCCACTAAAGAAAATAGTAGAAAAGACTTTCAGAGGATTACTATTCCTACACTGAAAGTATGTTCAAGAAATGAAAAAGGCTATATTCTAACTGCAAAACCCCTTTAACGATATTTTATATATTTTTAAATGATTTAATAAGGACATATATCTCTTCAGAATCAGATCTGTGTCAATACATCGGAAAGTAAACGCGTTAGGTGGTATTAGAACCGGAAGAATATTGATTAGATAATTTAATTGAAGAGAATTATTAAGCAAAAATCATCATTCACCTATCACTGTGGTTTATATGCACGATTCTAAAATCATGTAAAATACGCCGATTGGGGCCTACTGGACATTCCTCGATTTCATCTGACGTCAATGGTGTAACTGTACCGCTTTTTATGTTTATCTTTGCCCGCCCTTTGCGTTTCATATTAGGATTATGTTTATAAATTCCAGAAAGTGTATTAGTACTTGTCAGTATTGCAAAGACGTCACCGTCGTGTGATAATAGTACAATATGTTCTTGTGGTGGCACTGGCGGATAAACATTACGTCTTTCTTTTACTTTAATTGTTTTGTCCACAGGAAAAGTGTATCTTCGAAGTTCAAATTCCCGGTGAGGATTTTTTATTGAAATTAGACGAATAAATTGAAGTTGGTCCATATCATATCTACTTCCGTCGGAAGAAATAATCCTGGTAGGTTGTTCCATAGAGCTGGCAAAAGAAGTTCGGGATCTTTCACGTTGAGGGGGTTCGGTGGGAGAAGAAGAAGATGATTGTTCACGAGAAACACCAGAAGTGGTGGCGTCATTAGGAGAGAAATCAAATTGTGAACTCAACTCTGCAAGAAGAATCTGTCGATAAGGTTTTGTTTTGCATATAAATGTTTTTGTATTACTAGTTATAATCTACAAGAGTACGGAGCTAACAAATTCTGCTTACAGAAAGAAATTTTTTAAAGTAAGGCTTTTTATGTTTGATTATACACTTAAATTACAAAGATACGAGACGTCGGAAATGAGGAACACAGGACAAAATTTATATTGTCAAATGGACGATTTGGATTTTGCAGCTGCCTTAAGACAAATAGATCATACCTTTAATGATCTTTGGTTTTTTAAATTCTGGATAGCAGTTTATAGATATTAAATCGCACAATTTGTGTGTTGATTTCTAAAATACTGATTTGTGAAACCTGATGCAGTGAGACCCTTCAATAGTTTTGTTCCCACCCACCGTTAGCTTCAAATCGGCACAGTAGAAGAGTTCAATTAATCTCGATTATACGGCTGCATATAAATAGATTGCTACATAAATTCTACTATTCATGTGCATTTAAGATATTCTTCGGAAATTCTGATAACGTAGGTGTTGATGAAAGTCCTGATAGGATGTTCTGATGGTAGCGGCAAAAAACTTCTCGGTCGGTAGCAGCAACATAGTTCTCTGTCACTGGACTGCCCTTAACATTTTTTCTGTGAAAAGCCGGAAAACTGTGCCCCCCCCCCCCGCCACACAAATGTTGTAAATTAATAGGGGTTTTACCACAATTCTTTCTGTGACCAGTCCAATTAGTGCCTTCTTGTGCCAAAGAGATATTGGTAGGGCGTAGGGGTTTGACGAAAGTTAACTCTGTCACTAGTCAAAGGGGCACCTGTTCAGCCCTACGAGTTTTTGAAAAAGGATAATATTTGAAAAAGTTATTGGTTTCAACAACATTATTTCTATGAACGGTTCAACGGGTGCTTTTCAGTCCTCAAGAGAGACTGGAAATGGGTGGTGTCGGACCAACATCATTGCTGCAGCCAGGCAAAAGGTAACCCCCCCCCCCTCCAAAAGAAATGTTAAAAAAGGGTAGGGGTTTAACCTTAATTACCTTTGTGACCAGTAAAAGGAGTCAAAGGAGCCAAAGGACCACAAGACTGGGAAAAGGAGTAGGTGATTGCAAAGACTAATTCTGTGAGCGGTAAAAGGAGTGCCTTTCCACCCCGCGAGTGCAAATATGTTTTTTTACCAGCTCCCTCACAGAAAGTTATCGCTCATACCGAAAGAAACTTTTTTGCCGGAATTGGTACGGATCTTTTTTGCCGGAACCAGCAGTCATTCCACTCCAAAATAAAAAAATTATTATAAATAATATTCTCTTCAGATAAAATTCATATTCGTTTCGGACAAACTTATATTGAGTTTTACAAGGTAATCACGATTGGGACAGAATGCCTATAGCGATACTGACCATTTTTATTTTTAGAAAGCCTAGAAACTTTTGTAAGATTATAAGTATATAATCGTTTCATATTCAAATGAAAACTAAGTATCACCGTCAAGATAAGTACCACATTATAAACAATCGACATATTTGACAATTAGAGAAAGGACTTATTTAAACGTTGAAAATTAACGTCGTTAACAGTGTGTAAAATTAATATTTTAGCTTTTGTTTTGGATTTTATGTGTGTTATCTTAATCATCATCCCATTAATTATCAGCGTCAACCTTTTTCTGCTGCGATATTGATGTTTACATTTCACATATCAGTCAAAGAAAACAATTTTATTTTTCTCGAAAGAGTCTACTTTGGAAACTATAATGAATCAGCAATTATCTATTAATAAAAATTACGATTTTATTCAAAGTTATCAAAATTCCTATTAAAAATAAGTATACGCATTTTTTCAATGGAATAATTGGGACTATTAATAAGGATTTTATTCATAATATTAATCATGATAAGAATTTTGCACTCAATTCTACAATTGAACTTCAAGATTAACTACTCTTGAACTTCGCAGTACGCCTAGAACTCTTTTTAAGTTTTATAAATAAAGAAACCTCAGATTTCGTTATGATCAAAATAAAGCCCAAATAAAAAAAATGCATTTAAAGTTTAAAAATTTTAAAAACTGTTAAATACACATTTTTTATCGCCGAGTGAATAATTTAGAATATGTTTTCAATTTTTACATTATCAATGATGTAAGTTGTACAAATATAAGCAATCATAAAAATCATAAAAATATCAGAATGAGAACGATGCGATTATTTCAAAATTATTTTACTTACTGAAAATAATAATTTAATAAATAATTCAACTCGTATCAAAAATATTTATGACTGTCAGTATTTCAAAATTGTTATTATTACTGGTTACAAATAATTTCTATGTTTAATATTAAAAAATAAAAACCTAATGCAAAAAATGTCAAAACCTCTACCAAAACAGATTATTTTTAACTTGTTTTATGTTTAAAACAAAAGGATAGATGAATTCTATTGCTTAAAAATTTGCTTTTTCTTTGTAGGTAATAAAACTTTGAATTAAAAATTAGAAGATTGCCTTTTTGCTTCAAAGACACAAACTGCTTTGTTTAAAATTCGTCTTTTTGAATTTTACATTGATCTGTTATGGTAGAAAAATAATCTTTTCTATTTCAAGGATTAACTTTTTGGTTTAAGATAATTTCGGATAATGAACAAATTTTCTGTTATTTCACACTTTCTTTAATGGTCAAATTCTTAATTACTCAATCCAAACTCAAATAAAGTTTGAAAAAAATAGAAATTAGATAGAATGCATATTGCGACGCAAAAATATTTAGTTTCCACAAGTTTAAAATGTTTTTCAAATTGTGGATATATTTTCTATTATATTTACCAATAGAACTAAGTGCCACTGCGAATATAAAGACCACAGCCGAAAAGATCCTCATTCTTTGCAATTAAAGGAAAAACTAATTTCTCACGTTAAAGACAAATTTGTTTTCACTGTATCAAATTACTATTTGAGTATTTGATTGGAGTATATATCTGGTATTTCAATCGTAATCTCATATATTATAGCCATCAACCTAGTCTTTCTGAATGTTTTCGTGAATAGTGTTACGATAAAAATCTTTGTGTTAAACAGAACGACTGAAGATATTTCTTATCGCTTTTTTCTTATTTTTCTAAATTTGTGTTCGTATCGCTAAAGTGAGACACTAAAGTGATAACTTTGAAGCTGTATTCATTTGCGAAATTCTTAACTGCTTGATTTATTATTTTTAAATAGTATGTTTTAAAATTGAAATTCTAAAAAATTGCTTTTTAACTGGCAAAATAGACTTGTTTCATTCCTTAGGACACAAGTTTTAAATTATTTCTGCTTTTTGAAAGCTTATATTTTGATATTTCATTTTTTCTTATTCTGACCAGTAACTTTTCTTTTAGTACTCAAAAAAAAAAAAGTTAAAAGTTTATATTTCTGGTATTCTTTTCTCTATAGCAAAAGCATCTTCTTGGTTTGAAAACTCTAGAATTTGTTATAAAATTAAACATTGTAGTTGAAAATTACTTTTTGATGTTGATAAATATTTCGTTGTTTTGTAGAACAGACTTATTTATTGTTTGAAAATTTATTTCTTCTTCAATACCATCTTTTTATAAAAACGTAGCATTTTTAAATAAAAAGTTTAGTATTTATTTAAATACTATGTTTTTAGCTTGAAAAATAATTGTTTGAATTAAAAATTAAAACGTTTGATTTCTAGTTACTAGTAGCTCATGTTTTTTAGTTTAAGATTCGTCTTTTTTCATAGAAAATTTGTCATTCAAATTAGAAATTCTTAGAAATTCACATCTTTGGTTAAAGTTTCAACTATCTTGTGACATTTTATACATATTTTAGAAAAGGTTATTGCACAGTATTGCGCCCGACGCTTTGTAGATTCCCAGATTAATTTCACAGCCACAAAAAAAATTTGGCACTTGTGACGAGACACATGTTTTCCTATGTATTTTGATCTGCTGAATTCGAATCTGAGGCCGAAATATCACCTTTCCGGATTGGTTTTCGACATAACCTCAAAAACCGTAACTATAAAATCTGGAACATAACCTTAGAATAAAATTGTCTGAGCGGTGCTTTGCAGGACAAAATTAGATCACTTATTCCTCAGTAGCACACTTTTCACTGATGAATCAGTGGAATTTCTAGCCGTTGACTAGACAACATTTTGTAATACCATTGACCATTTTTGAGACCTTTTTTCACTTTGGGAATTTAACATTTCCGAGAAATTGTGTCAACGACGTTTTTGTAATTAAGCCATGCTTTTTCCTCATTCAAAGTCATTTTGGTAGCAAAAACGTCACCTTTCAAAAGTTTTTTTGAATTAGAGGTCCATCAAATATTCCTTCTTTTGACTTAGCATGGGACAATTGGGGAAACTGAGACACTATATACTAAAAACATGGTCCTTCTTCATTTAGTGATTTTAGAAATTGTTGCATTAGACCCACATTGATGTATAGATGTGTAAGAAGGACTTTTGATGGCTCCACTAATGGCTCAGTAGTGAAGTGTCTGCATCCTCGTTCTACTGACATTCTTGCCGGCCAAATTTTTTTCTTATAATGATTGCCACGATATTGGCTGTCGCATAGGCACAAGAAACGAAGATACCTTGTTCAAAGAGCTATTAGTATCAGTTCATACTCGTTTGTGTTGTGCAATAAGACAGACATTAGGCTTCGTTTGGAGGAGTCTATGAATAATCTCCATTCTCTATTTTTGTAAACTTCTGGTTTTAATTTGTTTATAGGTGCATTATCATCCGTGCAATAGATCAAAGACAGTTTTCCATCGAAATAAAATTATTTTAATAAATTCTGTACACTGTTTCGATAAACACTTGACTTTGTCTTTTTTTTTAATTTCTTTTTTTTTAAAGCTGAAGCAAGGTATTTAGCGCCCTCTTTAGATAATGCAAAATATCGAATTAAGTAATTTCATTTATTTTTGAACAGCCTGCCTAAATGTCTCGTTTTTGTGTCATATGTCGTGTACCTGTCATCAGATGTTTCAAATTCAATTTTGGAATCTGCATTGCTGCTTGTAAAATAGTTTGTCTCATGTTTCAGATGTGCCTTCTTTTTTTGTGTTTGAATGAGAAGTGCCAGCATCTACTAGTGTGTCTGCAGGTTTTTTCGTTTGTATTTCTATCAACGAAAAGACTGCTGTAAGTTATGGATTGTTTGTTGAAAATTCCCGATTTTTTGCATTGCTCAAGCAGAAGTAACAATCGATTTTATATTGCGATTTCTCTCAAATTGCTGGTACAATAAACTTCAAGTTTGCATTGTTTTCAATTTCTTCACATACCTACAAAATTAAATTGCAAGCAGAGAATAATATATGAGAAGCCCAGCTGTAATCTCAATCTGGAAACTTAATGTTGAAGTATTTAGTATACATGTCCCGAATTTTCCCATTAATGTTCTTCCGATATTTTAGGATTTCATATTTTGGGCAAATGTAACAAAATTGATTCGGACAGTTTTCAGAACTATGAGTTTTTTAAAATCTTTTTGTTTTGGAAACCATGGTAATTTTAATCCCCACATGTTAAGGATCCTGGTCCGATTGCAGGTGAGTCCACTATCCTGGGGATCATAACCCTCGTACCTCCCCAGGGCTAAGTATGAAGGTTTTTCGGCTTTGATTAGGACAATATCAACTCATCGCCAGACACACTACAGTTTCATTCTCAAACCTTAACGTTCTTCTGCAGGCCAGCGCATCTTCGCTGGCTACATTACTGACTGGGCTGGAAGGTGAATCATTTTATACATCTCTTTTCAGAGCAGTTTTCATCACTTTTAGTACCTGGCACAGTAGCAGGTATTGACACTTGACGGCATGTGACACAGTCAAATACCTATACAAGATGTGTTCAAAAAGTATGGTGACTTTTCAATTTTCACCTCGCCCTGGACGTACCAGCACGTCAGCAACAGATGAAAACGTTCAAGCAGTGGAAGAAATGGTGTGGAAAAATCGCCGAATTACCATCAGAGAAGTTTCTGAAGATGTTGGTATATCGGTTGGCTGATGCCATGCTATCTTTTCGGGCGTTTTGGACATGAAACGTGTGTCCGCGAAATTTGTTCCAAAACTGCCTAATTTTGATCAATAGATCCACTGCATGAACATCGCTCAGGAGATGTTGAATAAAGTCAATAATGATCCTGCTTTTCTCAAAAGAGTTATAACTGAGGACGAATCGTAAGTATATAGTTATGACATCGAAACTAAAGCCCAATCGTCTCAGTGGAAGCATCCTGAGTCTCCAAGACCGAAAAAAGCACGTCAAGTTCGGTGGAACGTGAAGGTTTTGCTCACTGTCTTCTTTGATTACCGTGGATGTACGTTCGGAACTTTGGAAAAACAATTCGTGGCTTTTGCATCACGATAATGCACCTGCTCTTTCATCGTTGCTTGTGAAAGACTTTCTGATCAAAAACAGCACCACAGTCATATTTCAGCCTCCATATTCACCGGATTTGGCCCCCAGTGACTTTTTTATTTTCCCAAAACTGAAGAGACCCATGAAAGGACATCGATTTTTAACGATTGAGGAGATAAAAACTGCATCGCTGAAAGAACTCAAGGCTATGCCACAAAATGGAGATCAGAAGTGCTTCGATGATTGAAAAAAGCGTTGGTACAAGTGTATTATATCTGAGGGGGATTACTTTGAAGGGAAAAACATAAATATTGAGGAATAAATTAATATTTTTGGAGAAAACCATAAAGTCACCTTATTTTTTGAACACACCTCGTATTACCGACTTTACTTCATCAGTTCACTTAATATTTTTTTGTGTCGCATGCTCTCAACATTTGAGTGAATTAAATGGATGCACATGGATGGAAAATACAGGCCGAAGATTTATGAATGCATTATAACACGAGAGGCTCGGAACCATAGTTCAGAAGAAACTCAAACAGCTTACTTACGATAAATATGATGAGGAAGACTTCTCTAAGAACAGATTATTGTAATGCTGTATGTTCTTGGAATGATGTAACGGATTACAATTTGCTGCTGAAGAGAAAACCAATTTAAAACTGCTATTTAAGTGCGAGCAGCAAACTTAACTTGCGGGACTCTTGTAAAATTAAATCATTAAATTAATTTAAAATCTAGCATAGTTTCTTATAGAAAGGAATGTTTTTATCTTGATTCATCTGATTTGGATAAAAATTTATGTTTCTGTATAATCTGTTATAATACTTCCAATCCCCCCTTGTAAGAAATTATATAAGTTGATAATACTAGGAAAGGAATAATTATATCTCGTATTTATGTAAGTAGATGAGCAAGGGGATTTCTAATTATAGAAGGCTGCCTGATCGACATCGAGACTGCACCAGCGATCAGGCGGTTCGTGTCCATGTTAAATTTCCAGAAGTTTCTAGTCAGTGACTATTTGGACGGAGAACAATATATCTTTCTGATATACTATGTTCCATATTAAAAATTAAAAAAAAAAAAATTGGCAAATCGAAAAATAATTTTCATAATTTTTACCCAAAATGTTTGGTTATGATGACGAATACCTTGGTAGTTGTTTACTTGAAATTCGTTTCGCATAATTGCGCAGTATAATTTGATGACGTCAAAAAACCATTATAGAAACTTAGCACGTATACCAACCACTTGAGGTGTGGAGTGATCTTTATGTCAGTAAGGCAGGGATTTATAATGATAGATCAAATCTCCCTATTTTCGTGTTTTCGCTTGAAAGCGAAATAAATTTATAAAACGCAATAAGAAAATTCAATTAATTTTGGTTAAAAGTTCAATGTTTTTCATAAAAAATACGTTCAGAAAATGTCTTTCTGTTTATAAATTTGTTTCTTTTTCAAGTGAAAATGGATTTATTTTTTAATGAAAATAAATTAATAATTATGCTATTTGGAAATATTGAAAAATTAAACATTAATTGCAGAAGGTTGATTTTTCTAACAAAATGTAATTTCTCAATGAATAGTTATATACTGTTTACAAAGGAATTAACTTTTAACTCGATACGATCCATTTTCCATTATAAATATCAATTCATAATTTGTTTTCAATGAAAAGTTCAACATTTAACGAAATAGTTGAATTTGGAAACAAAAACATTATTTCTGAACCAGAAT
>NC_046666.1:23121672-23167400 GCF_010883055.1 Belonocnema kinseyi
TTAGAACCAGAATGATCAACTTTTTACAAAAAAATATCAATTACGATTGAAATACATGTATTTTGAATCAAATAATTACAGTTTCAATTGAAAAAGATCTAATTTTAACGGCAACAACAAGAATTTTAAGAAAAAGCGAAACTTTCTACCAAGTGCATTTTCATGAAAATAATTGAATTCTTATTTGAATAGACCAGTTTAGAACGAAAACAGAACAATAAATGTTAAATTTTTATCCTTAAGTTTTCTTAATTATTATCCTTATAATATTTAATAAACGCCCTCAATTTTTTTTGATAAATAAAGCTTAGCTTTCTCATAAGTAAGAAATAAGACCAGAAAAAGTTAGTAACTGTATTTAAAGTTCAATTTCTTCAAAACTTTTAACTGAAAATGTTTTCTGCATTCAGAGTTTCATTTACAATTTCTTCATGCGAAATACAGACCTGTTATTTTTATTTTTAAGACAAGTTCTAGTTAATAGTGATTTTAAATAAGTACTTTTGATTCGCTAACATTAAAAATTTTCCAGGCATTGAAAATGTTGTAAATTCTACATTGTCCGTTTAAAAGCGAGCTTGGCATTGCCCCCTTTCAGCGCCGGGACATTCTAGAACCTCTATTCCGTCGCCGGCCGCTCAACTCAAGAATTCGTCTCTGTGCCGTCGAGCAAGAGGAGCAGACTTTACCATTTCATAAAATCACCTCTTTGGTTTGTACATTCAAATTATTAAAAAAAGAAGTGTTCGACAAATTAAAAGAATTTATTTTTGCAACTAAACCCAAACCCCCTAGACAATCGTAGAGTTGACTTTTTTATCAATTATTATATATGTAAGTTTCTTAAATATGAACAATATTTGCCTAAATATTGAAATAATAATTAACGCATAAATCTAACAAAGTAAATCTTGCATTTGCATAACATATTATAACAAAAAACCCTAAGCTTTAGAGCTTAATTTAGGTTGGGCTTAACTTAGAATATTGGCTGGGATTGGAAAAAGATCCAAACCTTGAGAACAATAATACAGTATTATTTGTAATAACAAGTTGCATGTAATATATTAGGATAACTTTAGATCAAATGATTTTTTAAATATTAAGATTCACTTAAGTGTTGAAATGACGTGGATGATTGTGGTTTTCATGCTGCACTATAAAATAATTTAAGATGGGGCGAAGGCGGCCGACTGGAGCCTCCCTTTTTTCATCTTTGCTCAATATCTTGATATTTTGACTTTGCATATTTATTTTCACACGAAATCTGTTGCCAATGTGGCTAATATATGCATAAATGCCAGCAAAATAGTTCGTGCTCTCCAATATTGCAAAGGCGTCACCATCAAATGTTGATAATACAATTTGTTCTTGCCTTGGTATTGGCATGTATTGATTCGGCCCTCCGAGTAATAAAAGTTTCTTATCTCCAGGGAAAGTGTATTTTTGAAGTTTGAATTTTCGGTTAGGATTTGACACGGGACTAAAAAAAATAAAATGAAGTTGGTCAAGTTCATATCCCTTTCCATCAGCAGAAGGAAGCATGGTAGGTGGAGCCGAGCATCTACCAACAGGAGACACGGACCTTGCACGAAGAGAAGGTTCGGCAAGCGAAGATACGAGCGGAGAATGATGCCTGGCAGAAGAAACATTAGATTAGCACAATTGTTTTTAAATCCGCATAAGATTTTTCATGTTTTTTTTATTAAAAATGAAATGTATAGACTTAATTCAAAAAATTTTTAATTTATTATATAAAATCACGTTAAGTAGTTAAAAGTCAATCTGTTTTAGATATGCTAGCATCATTAATCTTGCACTTCAAAAAATTAGCAACAGCTCGGGAGCTTTGAAGAATAAAGAAAGAAGGGAAACGCGACCAGCGGTGACGGGGAGAATAAGAGCAAAGTAGAGGAAGAGGATAATGAGTTAGATAGGGACAAGGATGACAAGAAAGTTAGGACAAAACAAGAAACACCAAAAAGACGTATGAAGTTCGGAGCTGTTTAAAAAATGGAAAAATCTCAAAAAGGGTTTAAAAGGGTACCAAGAAAGACACTGGACATTATGAATAGCGATATGAATGGGCACCAGGTCAGAGTAAGAGGAAAACTGCTAAAGTTAAGAAGAAAATGAGCAGATTATGATTAACTCTGGAAAGAAGAGAAAGATAAAGTATGGCGTAAACTATAGAACATAGTGCATAGACAGAGAGTGGTTGTAGAACACATAAATAGGGAAGATAAACAGTTTGAGGAGTGGAAAACTATTTTAAAAATCAGGAATTAGCATATTATGGAGCAAACAGAGAATACAAAAGTTATAAAAGAGGGAAATAAGAACGTGCGAAATGAGAATTAATTAAACATTGAAGGAAAGCCTGAGTGAGATTGAAAGAAGATTGGAAGGGAAAGAAAGGGCGAAGAAAAAAAATAACATAATAGTCAAGGAATGGAAAAGGGCAAGTGAACCAGAAGAAGCGAAGTAGGTGTTTTCAGACCGCAAAAGGAAAAATTATGGAGAAAAGGTGAGAAAAGGAAAGAGAATAACTTAAAAATTGCGTTCTAGAATGTTTAAGGTTCGAATGACAAGCATAACATTTTTAGAGGGAGTGACAAAAGTGGGATGTGATTAAAATAAGTGAAACGCGAGCAAATTAAAACACCTGGAAAGGGATGAAAAGGATGTTATCAAAAGGTTATGTGTGTATGATGCAAAAAACAGGAATTAGCAGAAAAAAGGAGAAAAGAGGGGAACAAGATGGAAAATAAGGAACAATGCTAAGAAAGGATTACTATAGCGGCAAAATTCAAAATAGCGGTCGGTTATGTAGGAAGAATAAGGGGATGAGGAGAAGGTTGAAGAGTAATGTTAAGGCCGATAGAGGAGAAAAAGAAAATATTGATTTTGTTCCAAGGGAAATTGAATGCTTGCACTGTTAAACAAGAGGCAGGTATTGGGGATGAAGGAAAGGCGACCTATGCCAGAAGCTCCAAACATAGAAGGATGCAACGAGAGAAGAGGAATTTCATAGACTTTATACAAAGAACAGGATGTTTTATATAATGGCAATATAAAGGGTGATGAGGAAGGTATTCTTACATCTATAGGTAAGGCAGAAACAGTTATAGTCTACATCTCGGCTCAAGAATGCGGAATATGGTACGGAGTATAAAGAAAGGGAATAGGATAGGCTCTGAATAGTTGTCGGTTATAGCTACACTGGAAGGAGGTTTCAATAAACTATGAAATGCTTCTAAATTTTTCCACAAAGCTTAAATAAATGTATGTATTACCTTGAAACCTCCACAAATTGTTGAAAAGATTCTAAGTTTTTGGGTCTCAATCTTTAAAAATCTAAATTTGTTTTTTTTTAAATTTCAACAAACCATTTGGTTTGTAATTGTATTTGTATCTTCTCAAAACTTTGGATATATTTTTTTGTAATAATACAACATTTTCTTGAATGAAGCATTTAAAACTTCAAACAGAAGGTTGAAAAAATCTGGTTAAAATTAATGGAAATTTAAATGGTTTTTGAATATAGAATAAATCATCAAAATCTAAAAATAATCCATCAGACCTAGATAAATGTTATTTTTAAAGTAAATTACCTATCACTGTAGTTTATATGCACAACTCTGAAATCATTTAAGAGGTTACGATTGGGGCCTACTGGAATATTCTCGACTTCTTCTGCTGTCAACAGGGTAATCATGCTGCTCCCTATGTTTATTTTTGCTCGTCCTTTACGTTTAATAATAGGATACTGTTTATATATTCCAGCAAGTGTATGATCATTTCTTAATATCGCGAAGACGTCACCATCTGGTGATAATAACGCAATTTGTTCTTCGGATGGTACGGGTGGATAAACACCACGTCTTACGTTTATTTTAATTCTTTTGTCCGCGGGAAAAGTGTATTTTCGAAGTTCGAATTGTCGGTGAGGATTTTTCGTTGGAATTAGACGAATAAATTGAAGTTGGTCCAGTTCATATTCATGTCCGTCGGAAGAAGGAATCCTAGTAGGTACTTCTATAAAGCTGGATTGAGGAGATCGGGACCTCACACGTTGCAGAGGCTCGGCTGGAGAAGAAGAAGATGAGCGGCTAGGAGAAACACCGGAAGAAGAGGCGCCATAAGGCGAAAAATCCAACTGTGAACTTAATTCTGCAAGAAGAAACTGACGATTACATTTTGTTTTCAGAATGAAGTTGCTTTATAGCACTGCTTTTTCTTTTGTATTACATTATTTTGTGATTGTTATTCCATTTTTAGTTTCTTTGAACTTCCCATTCCATGCTTAAAAACTTATAACGATTACTCAACTATTACTGAATATTTGTTTGTGTCCTTGGTTCAGATTTAATTATTATGATTTTCGCCCGAGTTGATGAACTGAAAAAAGATGTAAGGAACAATTTTCTATATTTGCAAGTAGCTTGAATGTAAAATTTCGAATCGATCATATTGTTGCAAAAAGCTCAATCTTTAAATCTACAATGAGAAAAATGAATTATCAGACCTACGCGCTTTAATACGCTAGATCAAACATTTTTACCAAGTTTTAGCCATCAGCGATTTTAACTAAGGATCTTTAATCACAAACTGAGCAAGTTAAATTTGCTGACAATGAAGCAGAATACTACTGATAAAATAGGCCTGTTATGCAACGCAAGGAAGATAATACAGAAGAGAGAGAGAGAGATACAGAGATATGGATCAGGGAGAATCAATAGTTTCTTCATGAGTGGTCTCTTCTCTTTAGCGACATTTTTGGAGAGATATATACTAGATTCCGAAAAGAGGAGTTTTGCGACAACCTTACAACACCTGATGAGGAATGTCCGTGTGGCTAAAGGTGTAAAAAGAACGTGGCTAGAAAAAAGGATCAGCGTGTTCTGTCTATTCCCTGGATTGACAACCAGAAATTCGGAATTCATCATTCGATATTCGGTATATCGTATTTCGGTTGAACTTCTCATATATTTATCATCTGTCAGTTGGAAAACTTGAAGGTTCATCCGTACATAGTGAGGTGCATAGAAAGATTGATGCCCTTTACGAAAACTATATTTACCATTTTATCTAGAAAATCTCGTGACATCGAACGACATCACCTTCCAGAGAAGCTTCTTTCAGGGCGACCCAATACACAGTCTGCTTTAAGTATAATCAAGGAGTGTCATAATAAGTGTCTTTATAGACAAATTGTTCGAAGTACAGCTAACATCGTTGCAAATAGTAGAGATCCTTTCATAAAAATTTTTAGGAACCACAAGATGATTGAAAAAGAAGCGATGCTTCTAAAAGCCAAAGTTAAGAAAGAATAGTTAGAAAAGTTTCTTCAAGAGCTACTTAACAAGAAAATGCACGGAAAATCAGGCTTGCTTTAAATCCGATTTAATGAAAATATGGTTGGACCTACTCAGGAATATTTTAGCTTTCAAATTCAATGGCTATCCATTTAGGAAAACCTGAAATAGAGTTTGACAAGTAATAGTAACCAGGATAGTAAATAATTTCAAATGTATTTCTGATCTTCATTTATGAAATTTAAATATTAATGTTTGAAAATAATGGTAAGGGTAAAAACATTAACACGCAGGGCGAACTTTGTATTTTAATCTTCGCTATTTTGATTTTAAAGCTGCCTCGAGATAAATAAATTATGCCTTTAAGGATATGAGGTTTTCGAATGTGCGCTATCAATCTCAAATCAAATTTCTCGTCAAATCGCTCATCGGATACAGTTGGAAAAAAACTGCTAAGATTATAGAACACCGGATTTGATGCAAGTTCACGGCATTCTAAAACATAGGATTTAATATAAGTCTTGGGCTAGCAAGATTTAATGGAGTTTTAATGAGAAACTTTTGATAAAAGAGTAAACAATTCAGCCAAGGATTCAATAAGATAAAAATATACGACACTGTGAAGCATAGTATTTGATCAATTTCGGTTTGAATAAAATTCCAAAGAGCTTCAGTGGGATCCTACTAATAAAAGTCTTGTACTGATATATGTATAGGATTTACAGATATGTAGATGGATTTTAATAGAAAGTTTCATCATATTCGCCGATAAATTTTGTGTATGAAATTCTTTTGATTTAACTACATAGGATTTTCAAATAATCAAATGAAGGGAATTGATTCTTGAAGTTTAATTTATTTTGTTCAGTTAATCCAGTTTCGTAGCATTTTTATCAAATTTTCTTATATAATTTTCTTTAAATTCAATTCTTCAAAATGTTTCTTCTCACTAATAGGCATATGAGTTTGATGTTCATGAAGGAAAGTGCGTCTAGCTGTAATATTTTCTGTAGATACAAAGATTTGAACAAAAACAGTTTAATAAGTAGATAGGACATCGTCCAGTCAGATTTGCGTAACTCTGGGAGGGAGAGTAGGAGCGAAAGAAACAAAAAGAGCTGCTAAGCCGAAAATCGGCAAGCTGAATCTTGAAGCTGTAAAGCGAAAATCATAGAAGATAACCTTAACGAAAGATTTTAAAAGAATTCTTAATTTCTTTCTTTTCTAATCTCCCTTTATTAAAAAGAAGCTTCTTCAAGTATCTGATTCATTTTCTTAAAGCAAACAGTTTCAAGTCTTCTAAATCAGTGAAGTCCTCCTGAGGGAGAGATAAGGAGCTTTATGCTTAAACTGTCTGAAGAAAAAAAAATTACTTATCCATCCTCATTTTCGAGCTTCGTCAAGGTTTTCTCGACTTTTAGTCCACGAAATTGAGTACCACTTGCAAGCAACAGAGAAATTCCTATCTGTACCTGGTTGTGAAAGTGAATGACCGTGAACAAGAGAAAATGAGAGAAATATCACTCAAGTTTAAAAGGAACATGAGCTTCCTAATATCAGGAAGTTTCTTCCAAAGTAAAACTATTTGGAAAATGAAGATGGGCTTGGAGATAATCCACTGCTTCTTTTTTTTGTCCATGCACTCGGATTATATGTCGATTTATTACCTCATATTTGACGATCGGATTGAGAGAAATATTGCAACGTGTTTAAAAGCAACACTAAATAAAGCATAGAATCTTATTCTTTTTAATGCAGACTGTTCAATTTGCAGTATAATCGGTAGAATTTGTAATGAATAATTTTGGAAAAACAGATTAGGGAACAGAAAAAATAAAATGTATGTGTAGTATAGCTCAGGTCTAATAAATACAAAGTTTCGCTGTAAGAATTATCTTAGTTTTTTTTGTGTAAGCAACACGTTTTTACTACGGGCTCATAGTAAAACCGCGGAAATCACACTTACGATACGATTCGATCCAAGCAGGAAAGCTTTCTGCATCCATCTCGCCAGTGCCTTGGTATATTTTTGGCACGCTTTTATGGCTATAAGGTTACAAAAGCAGTCATAGCTCCGCACTTTCAAAATCATTTGATCACAAGGACAGTTACTTTAACTGAATATTTCGAGGACAGTCGTTGCAGCTCGCTTTTTGGGGTTCTTTACCTCACCTTCTTACTATTTTTAGCCGTAGCCGGCAATTCAATCACGAATATAGTTGGTTTTCCGAACTCTTGAAGACCGATATCAAACCTCAAGTGTGCAGGGCAGGGTCGTGGCCAACATTGCGAGAGTGACAAAGAGGGTAATAAAGAACTCTTAGGCTCGCCTTGTGTCTGTAGATTCGTTGTTCCCACGTTTTTGGAGCACCTAGATAGTATATGTTCTGGGTACTCAGGGTGTGAATGACATGCTCTGCACTTATGACTTAAAACATCTAGCCATAAAATACGGCCGCAGTGTACGAAGACAACCATTAGACCGCCTTGGCACGCGAAAATGAAGTGCGATGTACCTGAATTAAGCCCTTAAGATTCGAGAAAATAAAGTTTACTCTTTTAACAAGGACGGTTCTTTTACATTTCTGTAAAAGTTTATGTGGATTTTTTTGTCAAGTAGCTCTTGTACGAATTTTTCACTTCTAATGTTAAAATTCAGACCAAGGATCTCAGGCGCCTACCCTGCGGCTTTTTAAAGGAACGTTTCTTCGCTAAAATCTCATGGTATCTGAAGCTCTAAATAGAACAATTAGATTAAGCATAAACTGGAGATTCAGAAGTCCGCGTCTGCCTAGACGGCATGAAATGTATAGCCGCGGGACAGAAAAATTGATATGCAAGCTCTTATGCATATGCAAGAGCTTACATGTGGCGATGTCGAGGACCTTAAACTCGTTTTTCGTCCATTGAACAACCCCAAACGATTAGAGTAGAATCGGGACGTCTAGAATGTTAGTCACAGGCACTTTGTTTAACGAGGCCAGATTTGAAGACCATATCTTTCTAACAAGATGCTTTTATGTGCTTCGGAGAGAATCGTTCACTGATGTTGTGTCCTGACTGTAGCTTTGAGGCACAAGCAGGTACGTAAGTCTCCCCATTGTCAATATATGTTATAACACTTATATTTACGTGAACTTATGCTCGCGATGATAAGTGTCGACACAGAGATATCCAGAAGAATTGTACAGTGCGTGGAATAAAGGCAGAAGTTTGATGTGAAAAAGCAGAGGACTCATGGTGTCATGCTCAAACACACCGCTATGGAAGGTGACGTTGTTCGTTATAACTCAATGTTTTCCAGATAAGTAGGTTAATCCATTTCTTCGTAGGCGCATCGATCTATCTATGCATTTAACTATATGTAGATGAACCTTGAAGCTTTCAAGCAGACAGATGTTGAGTCTACAAGAGGTTTAATAGAAAGTTATTTACCTTTAATTCTCTGGGTTTGAAAAGTATCCTTTCTTCGGTAGTAGTATAGTGTGTTCTAACGCCAGCCACTGTTGAATGGGCATTTTCGACTTTAAATTTAAGGTAAATATGCTGGCCAGATGTTGGTATGTGGAAGTAAACTTCTTCTATCAGAAGTTTTGATACAATATGGTCCTGCAGCAAGAAAATTTCTTTAAACCCCTTAGTGCGTTTTTCCCTTCTTTAGCAGTGATTGATGGACGTTCGTCATCAGATGTTATAAGGTTGTCGCAAGACTCCATGAAACGGATCATATTATCAGTATCTTCTTTTAACTCCAATGTTTTCGTGATCTTGTATAACTCTCTTTAAAAAGTCTCTACCTCAATGAGCTTAAGTAGATTTTTATAGAAATAAGCGGAACGCTGAAGCGTCGCGATGGGCCAGCAAGAAAGTGCTGATTTTCCCTAATACATTTGTCTGTCTTCTGTAGTATTCTTCTTGCGTCATAAAACAATCGTACTGTATCTACAATATGTTGCTTGCTTGTCAGCCGATTTAAATTGTTCACTGTGTGATTGAAGGTTCTCATTTTTGGGGGAAATTTCAAACCGTTTCCGTGAAAGGTCTAACAGATGTTATATAGTCAATCACACACTCAACACGAGACGCATTCTGTCCTGCACATCCAATCTTCTTGTTCAGTTGATTCCTGAACTTTTTGATGTTTTGATCCATTATAGGTTATAGCCTTCGTTTTGAATCAGCCAAAGATCTCGGAAAACCATAAACTGAACAATTGATGGTCCAGAGGTGGGATTCCTCCGAAATATCCTCATTAAGCGAGACATCCATTTCAGCTATATCTTGGGGCTTAGAAGGAACCTGTGTGTAAATGTTTTTCTTGTCCTAAAAGTATTATCATCTCTCACAAGCTGCCTGCTTTCCGCGGTTGTTCTTAATGTTGCTTCCTTATATTCGCATGTAGTCAGTTGAAGTAGTAACTGAAAAAGCGCTAAGCGAACATATCCAGTTAGCAAAAGGTAAGCGCGTCGATTTCACAATTTCTGATACGGAAGGTGATAAAACGCTGAATGTTTCTAGCACGGAAGAGTGTGCATACGCGCCATAAAACCTGCTATCACAGGGATAATTTTAGCATAGTAACAGTCTAGTAAATCATCCTGTAATTGAATCGACAACTAAATGTGGGTGTTTCTTCGGTTCGTCGTTGTGTTTTCACCAACATAATTTCTAGCACCCCGAACTTTATAGTAATCGGCACAATTTGCTAACCCATTTTAGAGTGCTCTGCGCTATCGATCGTTTTGGACCGCATTCACAACTTTTTGGTGCTTTGATGGTGTCATTGTTGTACCCATGAGCAGCTAGGGAAAGGGTTCCTCCATCCTTGTAGAGCCCCGCATGCAAAGATAAAGCTGTTTGCTCTGAGAGTTCGCCTGGTATCCCAGAGTCACCGCTCAGGACGCCTCGTTAAAGTGCCGTTCAGCTTTCGGCATGGTTGTAACGCTTCCGCTTAGGAGTTTTTCTTAGAGACCATTCCCGGACAGTCGTCCCTACCTACTTATTAATAATCATAGCCATATTCTGCAGAAACTTTAGGTACAAGGACCCTCTATCCGTAACCTAAAGACGCGTTCGGTGGCTTTCTCATGAGCTCTTCAGTTTAATTCTGCTGTGATATTCATGGCCAGATTCCATATGTCAGTCAATAAAATAATTGGGATTGTTATGAAGGATATTATTCATATTATTAAAATTAACATGGTTTTTATTTTCTATTTTATAATTTAATTTCAAGATTAAGCAATTTTAAACTTGGCAGTACAATTAGATTCACTACAAGTTTCCTAAATAAAGAAACCTGAGATTTCGTTCGAGATAAAGCAAATTTTTTTTTAATTGTACATAAAGCTTTGCGATTAAAAACTGTTGACTACACATTTTTATCTCCGAGTTATTAATTTTTAATTAATTTTGAATCTCTGCCTTGATAATGATGTTAGTTCTTCATATATAAACGATATTTAGTTAAGATTTTCAATGATAAGCATATAAAAAGTTGTAAAAGTGTGTGAAGACAGTTAGGATTTATAGATACGTACAAAAATTCATCCCATCAAAATCAATCTGATTACGTCAAAGCGTTCGTTGAGCGCTGATATTCACTGTTGATATTAAAATAAATGATTCAACTATTTTCAAAAGTTTATGTTTCAGGTCGACATTTGTACTGTTTTGTTCAAAATTCGTCCCGTTGAATTCAAAAATTTCCTTTTATGGTAGACAAGTCATTTTTTCTTTATTGAAAATTAGATTTTTTTTATAAAATGTAACTTTCGTGTTTTTGCATTAAAAGTTAAAATATTTTCTTTATTAATTACATTATTTCGTTAAAGTTACTTTTTATGTTGATTATACATTCACATTAACATTTATACATTAACATGTTGGTTTAATTTGTAATAACAAGTTACTTGTTACTTTTGACGATGACTTCGGATCATGAGAAATCATTCATTTTTACCATAAAACTTTTAAATGGTTGCATTCGTAATTATTGAGGCAAAGCGCAAATGGAGCTTAGAAAAATTCAGAAATTTAATAAAATGCATACTGGGACCCGAAAATGTTTAGTTTTCACAAGTTTAAAATGTTTTAAATTTATGGATATAGTATAACTTTATATTTACCAACAGAACTAAGTATCACCGTGAAGATGAAGACCACCTCAGAAACGATGCTCATGTTTTGCAACTAGAGGGAAAAATGATTCATACGTTACTAACAAACTTGTTTTTCATAGTATCTAATTAATATTCTATTTTTTTATCAGAGTATATATTAGGTATTTTAATCGCAATCTCATATGTTATAGGACTAAACCTGGTCTTTCTGAAATATCTATGTCTATATTTAATTAATTATATACACAAAGACGGAACATTTTCTTCTTGTCGCTTTTTTCTTATCGACACAAATTTTTATTATCATCGCAAAAGTGATAATATTTATCAAAAAACGTTTATAAGCTGTACTTATTCAAGTAATTCTTAACTGCGTCATTTATTATTTAAAAATTGTTTGTAGAAATTCTGAGAAAAATTTGCTTATCTGGAAAAATACTAGAAGCTATCCTGAGATATATTTATATTTACAATATTGAGAATTGGACTGCAACGGACAACAATCGCGCGCATTTTAAATGACTAGTTTTAGAGTAGCTTAATTATCGAGGAAACAAGTCAAAAATCTTTCTTCATTTATGAAAGCTTATATTTCGATATTTCAGTTGGCTGATAATTATTTAATTATAAAGGTAGTAGTAATTGGGATTTTCTGAAGATATCATTCTTTATTATTTGTCAAGAACCTTTCAAAAATCAAATAAAAGTTACTTCTTTCAATTAATCTAGTTCGAAAATTCAACAACTGGGTTAAATTTTGAACTTTGATAAAAATTAAAGTTTTTGGTTACAGATTGCTTTCGTTGGGTTAAAATTTTACCATTTTGCTAATTATTTTTTTTTGCTTTAAATTCCTTTTATAATATCGATTTTACTGTCAACTGGTAGTCTTTTTTACGAAAAAAATTACCTTTTGACTTCTGATGGAGAAATGTGTGGAAATCGGAGGAATTACCATCAACAAATTTTGGTTTTTATGACAAAAACACGTTTTCGAATTTCTCAATTCAAAAATAGCACATTAGGTATCGCCCAGAAACTGCGTGAATAATTAAAATGGGTGCGAAGGGGGTATCACGTCATAAACAATGGTTTGTAACAGATTTTTTAGGGGGGCTTCATTTTAAATAACTTTACGAACTAAGACAATGTTTAGTACTTTTTTATGATAAATTTAAGGATACACTTAAGTAATAACTTAACTAATTCTTAACTTGACAGTATGCCTATAATATCCCTAATATTCATTGATAAGCAAGCCTTAATTTTCCTTTCAGGTCATAGTGAAACTGAAATGTGCTCGATATTTTATTAGGAGTTTAAAAAATTTTAAAACTTTTAAATAAAAACTTGTTTCTCCTGGGGGTTTCTTATACAATTTCCCCATATAAAATAGTATTTGTCTGTAAATATTTGAATAACAAGCTTTAATCAGACTAGACTTTTTGATCAGACTGTCATCAATCGATAGCGACCACGCTTACGCTGGTTGAAATATTCTTGTCAAAATTGTTTTTCGCATTTTAAATATATCGAATAATAATTTTTAATTATTACACGGCGATTGATTTTTCTGTTCAAAAAGAATAAAATTATAGGGAAAGAAGGTTATGCAGACAATTTTGGATTGATTCATTCGTTGTAATTAATTAGCTGGGACATTTACAAAAGATCGAACCTTTGCGAATCATAATAAATGGAGTTTCATTGCCGTTTGTAATTACGAGTTACTCGTAATATGTTTTCAAATGCTTTGGCTCAAAAACATTTATGTTTTATTGTTACATCCTCTTAATTTATTCAATTACATGCAGAATTGTCGTTTACATGTTTTACTGTGAAAGATCTTAAAATGGGGCGAAGGCGGCCTACTTGAGTTTCCCTTCTTTCATCTGGGTTCATTGGGGTAATAGTTTTACTTAGCATGTTTATTTTTACCCGAACTTTTTCACGTGAACGATTATTATATTCATATATTCCAGCAAGATAGTTAGTATTCTCCAATATTGCAAATACGTCACCAGAAAATGTTGATAGTACAATGTGTTCGTGTTTTGGCATTGGTATGTATCGCTTCGTTCCTCCACGTAATACAAGATGTGTATCTTTAGGAAAAGTGTATTTTCGAAGCTCAAATCCTCGGTTTGGATTCAAAATGGAAGTAAGTATAATAAACGGAAGGTGGTCAAGATCGTATCCCTTTCCGTCAGCAGAAGGAAGTCTGGCAGGTGGAGCCGTGCACCTGGAAACAGGAGACCTGGTCCTTGCACAAAGAGAAGGTTCGGCAGGAGAAGACATCAGCAGAGAAATAGGTCTGGCGGAGAAACATTAAATTAGTACAATTTTTTCCAATCCTAATCAGTTTTTTGAATTATTTTTTATTAAAAAGGAAGCGGTTGAAAATCTACTAATGAAATTTAATCAGTCATGATAAAAAATAACGTGAAATAGTGAAAGGATAATCCAGTTTTTAATAAAAATTATTGCAATTTTTTCGATAATTTCTTAATGCTTTCAAATTTTCCTACATACTTTCTCAATAGGCTTGTATTTCCGGTACCGATCATCAGAGAACTTTGTAATGTTAAGTGTTGGTTTTTGGTATTACTGAAGAGAAGAACTTTGTATAGATGCAGAAAGGGCAACGTATGTGCAGGTCAGGAGCGAGCAAGGTTTCTCAAATTAGGAGTAGTACAAATAGTTGACATGTAAGGAGGCTATGGGTAGGGGAGCAAAGCGGGAAACATCACCGAGCACTGGGGAAGGTGGGATGCCGACGGTGTGGAGGTAAGAAGGTTAAGGGGCTATTTTAAAAATTGGAAGTTCGCATAAAAGGGTTTAGAGAGGAAACAAGGAGGCGACTGGATGATATAAATAGGGAAACAAATACGGATTAAACTACGTAAGGTGGGAAGTAAGAAACATAATAGAAAAGTGGAAAAAAGCTCTGAAAAGAGATGAAAGAGAAGGTAAGAGGTATAATAGAGAACATAAAGCAGGAATAAAGAATCTTATAACAGATATTGTAATTCTGGTATGAGTAGGAGTTAAGGGGCCAGGCAGGACGAAGGGAGGACTCGAAGAAATGTTTCTAGTAAAAGCAGGAGTCAGGTACATTACGAAGATATCAGTAAGGCCGCTACGAATGAGACCGTTCTCTCTAATCCTTCCTCGAGCTCAACGAGAGGCTTCCCATACTCTCACGCTGACTTCAAATTTCCAGTCAGCAGCTACCAAAAATGCCGCTGTAGAAATCGGAATTGAATGGGTTTTAGGAGATTTTTTTATATTATTCAAGTATATCGAACATGTCGAATATGTCGAATATGCCTGTAACAATGTGGTAAAAAGGGTAAATGAAGAATGGGGGTAAACAGAAAAAAGAGAGCATGTTAGGTCCTAGAAAGGAAAAGGTAAAGGGTAAATAAGTAATAAAAGATAATTCTGAACAAGCGATCAAAGAAGGTAGGTTTTCGAATATAATAAATATGCAAAGAGCAACACAGAACGGCGTGAATAAGAAAATGGAAAAATGTTTAGAAGGATTATTTCAAGGTGTAGATATTGGATGTATGAAGAGACGAATCTGTGCAAAGAATATTAATACGAAATCGAATCGTGCATACATGTATTAAAAAAAAATGGAGAAGAAAAGAATAAAACGTCAGATTTTGCATGAGTGCGTAAGATGGGTTTTAATCGTAATGGACAGGGTGTGGCGTTGATGCAGAAACTGAAAAAAGTAAGAGAAAGCAAAGGACCAGGGTCTGCGTCGGTCTATCAACATCGGAAAATGAATGTTTTTACTGGCATTAGCCACTAGAAAATATTGATTAGATAATTGGATTGTAGAGAATTAATTCCAGTGCGACTAAAGTAGCTCTGGAGTGGGAACATGCCTGGCTACCAGAAGGTTGAGCCGTTAAATAGCCGCACCCGAGAAGAAAGCTTGTTCTTTCTTTCTATGGGTCGGTAGAGCACCAGCTCTAAGGGAATGACTCCGGATCTCCTTTATAGCTACCATGTTAGGAATTCCAATTGCTATCCGCGTTACCGAGTTATTTTGTTTAATTCAGATGAGTTAGAATGGACGTATAGTCCAGAGGAATCTCTTTTGGGAAAGACGAGAGTAAATGCCCCTTAGGTTTGCTCTAGGCTAGAGCGTATTAGACTATAGCTCGCATTCTGTCCAGCTATTCTGCTATTTTCCCACCTTTAGCTTGAAGGAGTGTACACGAATTCGCTACGGGAACAGTAACGGTTTACTACTTTAGTGGCTTTCAAAATAACCTACCTATCACTGTTATTTATATGGAAAATGTTAAAATCATGCAAGATGAAGCGATTAAGGCCCACTGGACATCCCTCGACTTCATTTGATGTTAATGGTGTGATTGTGCCACTTTCTATGTTTATTTTGGCTCGTCCTTTACGTTTAATATTAGGATTATGTTTATATATTCCAGCAAGTGTGTTAGTACTCCTCAGTATTGCAAATACGTCACCATCGTGTGTTGATAATACAATATGTTCGTGGGGTGGTACTGGCAGATAGACATTATGTCTTTCGTTTACTTTAATTCCTTTGTCCGCAGGAAAAGTGTATCTTCGTAATTCGAATTGCCGGTGAGGATTTTTAATTGAAATTAGACGAATAAATTGAATTTGGTCCATTTCATATCCATTTCCGTCAGAAGAAGGAATCCTGGTAGGTGCTTCTATGGAACTGGCAGGAGGAGACCGGGACCTTAAACGTTGAGGAGGTTCGACGGAAGAAGAAAAACTGGCAGAAGGATGTTGTCCGTTAGAAGAAGAAGATGATGATGGGCCGCAAAGAGGAACGCCAGTAATAGGGGCACCATTAGGCAAACATTCAAACTGTGAACTTAATTCTGCAGAAGAATGATTAAAATAAGAAATCAACACACAAATAAAAATTCTAATACATCCTTTGTCAATAAGATCTGAAGCATTTTTATAGGAAAATGTTGGTAAAAAAGCACAAGATTACTATAAGACTAGCGTTTGATAGTAATTTTTGGTATGCTAGAACATAGAATTTAATATAAGTCTTTTTCTGGTTGGAACTGATAGAGTTTTGATAAGAAACTTTTCAAATACGAGAACAATAATGCAAAGGATACAATTAGATGTAAACATCCGACATTGTGAAGCAAAGCATTTAATAAATTTTTGTCTGAATATAATTTAAAGATTTTCAAACTTTTAAAGATTACGAATATACTATAATTTTTAATTCCCCAATAGAACTGAGTATTACCGTCAAGATAAACGCCACATTATAAACGATCTACATATTTTGCAATTAGGTAAAAGAATGATTTAGAAGTTGAAAAATAATTTGTTCATTTTTTAATTACATGTTTTTAACTCCGACTGATTAATTTATAAACCATTTACAATATCTACAATAAGAATTATGTAAGTTCTTTATATATAAACGATATTTGATTAAGGTTTTATAGGATCAGTGCACAAAAATTTCTACAAATGTGTGAATATAGTTAAAATTTACAGAGACGTGAAATAATTCACAGCATAAAAATAATAAAATTATGATAATAAGACTTCTTTTAAAAATATTTTTTGTACTAAAAATAATAATTTAATAAATGATTCAAGCTTTTATTTACTTTCAGTTTTGAAGTAAAAGATTTCCTAATTAAAAAGATTAATTTTTAACGTGTATTATTTTTGAACAAAAAAAGGTCGTTGAATGCTACTGCTTGAAAATTCGCTTTTACTTAATGAACTTTTTGTAAAAGCTTTTTGATTTAAAGTTTAATTTGTCGTGTTAAAGATTTAACACTTTTCTAAAATAAAGAACCTTTTTAGGCTGAAAATTCAACCATTTTCATAATGTGATATTTTGGGTGTTTTGGTTTTCATGAAGTAATATTTTGGGTCGAAAAGATTGCTTAGTTTTTGAAAGTATAAAATGTTTAAAAATTTATGGAAATAGTATAGTGTTATATTTACCAATGGCTTTAAGTATCACCGTGAAGATCAAGATTACAGCAAAAACGATCCTCATTTTTTGCAGTTAGAGCGTAAACTAAATCATACCCTTATAAAGAATTTTGTTTCATCGTATTAAAATAATATCCTAGTATTTTATTAGTGTATATCTCGTATCTTAATCGTAGGTTCTTGTGATGTAGGCGACAAGCTGTTTCTTCTGAGACATTAATGTTTATATTTCATAAATTAGGCTAAAAAAATAAATTTATTTTACTCAGCATAAGCCATTTTGCAAAAAATAATTCGATTTATTCAAATAGTGCTACGAAAACAATCGGGTAGTTGAACAGGAAGACTGAACATTTTGCTGTTTTTGCTTTATTCTGATCGCCCTAATTTTTTTTATTGCTAAAGTGATAAGATATAAAAAATACCTCTAAGCCGTATTTATACATGTAATTAACATTAAAAATTATGATCTCAATATTTGATTCAAGATTAAAATTTGGAAAGCTGTTCAAGAAAATTTAGCATTAAATTGTGTGAATTTAAAAAAATTTCAACAATCAAGTTCATACTTCAGGCTTTACTCTTTTTCTCATTATCATCTCTGTTCCTCTTTTTTTAGAATATCCATTTTTTCTCAGTTTACAAAAAATTTCTTCTAAATCTCGATTTTTCGTTGAAATTTTGGTGTTTCATTTTTGGTTAAAGATCAATCTCTTTGATTCAAAATTATACTAGTTTGCTAAAATTTATTTGTTTTCAATTCAGTCTTTTAAATTAAAATGGATTTTCTTGTTAATGTATCAACAGTTACACTTTTTTATTGAGAATTAATTTTTTTGTCAAAATTCAACTACCTGATTGAAGATTGAACTACGTTTTTTAAAGTTTATCTTCTTGTAAAGATTCATAGTTTTAGTTTTTACCAGTTTTTTAACTGTAAACATATCTAGTAAAATTTTAACTGGTAGACTTTTTTACAAAAACGAATTACCATTTAACTTTTGCCGGGGAAATTTTTTGAAATCGGATGAAAAGAAGAGCTAGTACATTCCCTCTGAAGATATCAAATTCATCACGTAAAAAAATTAGTAGTATGCCTAAAAAATGTAATTATTTAAAAAATTATAGTCTATCAGCACACTATAAAGGACACTATAAAGGACGGTATCCCTAATATGCTTCATTTTCCTTAATAAATAGGCACCTAGTGTTCTTATTTCCGAGACAATTTTAAATAAATAGCGTTTTATAATTAACAATTTCAACTTTTCAAAATTAGAAAATTGCTAAACATTCAAATTGCGATAACTTCTCAATTATTAATTATTATATGTGTAAGATTCTCAAATTGTATGAAGGGTATTTTGCTAAAGATTCGTTGATTTTTCATTGATCAGTGTGGATATTTTTAAATTTTATAAATCAAGTTTAAGAATTAAAATGTTTACAAATCGTTTTCCTACGACAGACTTTACACTCTTTCCAATAATTCTTTCTTTTCCATTTTTTTGATAATATCTATTTTTTCCCAGTTTTCAAAAAATTTCTCCTTAATCTCGATTTTTCGTTTATATTTTGTTTTATCAAACAAATTCTACTATTCAGTTAGAAATTCGATTATCTTGTTGATAAAACTATATTGTTAGAAATCCACTAATCTTGTTCGGAAATTCAAATACTTCGTTGAATTTTGAACTTTGACGAAAATTAACCTTTTTAAGTCTCCGATTTTTTTGTAGCATTATTTGAATAAATCTGATTATAATTTATACAATTATTATTTATTTAACCTTTCAAATTATGACGGGAAAATGTGTTGAAATCGGCGGAAAAATAAAGAATTACTGAGAAAGGAGAAAAGAGGAAAAAAAGAAATATACCAAATGTTATTTAAGTTTTTAAATTTACTTTGACAGATCCTCCTACTTCCCCCTATTACCATAAAAAAATTTTGGTCGCCATTACAAAAACGCGTTTTAAAATTTAAGATATTGAAAAATTTTCAATAAAAATTTGTTTGTCCTCAGGGTTTCTCATACAATTTACGTATATAAAATAGGCAGCTAGTATTTTGATTGCTCAGAAAATTTCAAAGAAGTAGCGTTTTGAAATATATAATTTGAAACTTATAAGATTAGAAATTTAACAACTTCTGAATTATCAATTATTATATGCGTAAGATTGTTAAATTGTATAAAGAATATTTCTTTAAAGATTGACAAAAATATTACAATAACTCGAATGAATAATTAAATGAACATTTAACTCGTTAAAAAATGTTTAAAAACCTTATAATGGAAAGGCCTCCTCTGCAAATTTCATTTTTGATCAGACAATCATCAATCGATAGTACTTCAAAATTAATCAGACACGTATCAAATAATTATGTATAATGCTCCCTGGCGATTGACTTTTTTCCATAAATAGTAAAATAATCATGTAGACATAATGATTCAGTGCTTCGAGTAATAGGAGCTTTTTATGTACAGGGAAAGTGTATTTCCGAAGTTCGAATCCTAAGTTCGGATTTAAGAGGGAAGTAAGCATAATATACTGAAGATGGTCAAGATCATAACCCTTTCCGTCAGCAGAAGGAAACCTGGCAGGTGGATCCGTGCACTCAAAAATAGCAGACCTGGACCTTGCACGAAGAGGAGATTCGGCGGGAGAAGACTTTAGCGGAGAATAAAATCTAGAAGCAAATAATTTAATTAATACGATTGTTCCCAACTTCGCATCACTTATGATTAAAAATAACGTTAAATAGTAAAAGGCTAATTAAGTTTTCAAGAAAAATTGTTGCCAATTTTCCGAAATATATTGTTATATGGTGTAACTTTCTTCAGTTAATCTTCTACGTCTCTTAAAATGACGCAAATTATTTCTTAAAATATATTAAAATCTTACGGATTTTCTTATGATAATGTTGAAAATATTTCGTAATGTTCCCACATATTTTTAAATACTTTCTTGAAGAGGCTTTTTTTTCTAGTACCACTCGAGGATAAAGCATTAAGGAAGAAGGGTGAGTGAGAAAAGGTGTAAAGGAGTTGCGCGCGCACACTCTTGTAATAAGAGGGGGTGAGCTGATGCACAGTTTTAACCCAAACGTTCTAAAAAATGTTCAAAATTCTTTATAAAAGAATCTTATGCCAGTGAGCTGCTTCACTTTCGAACGCGTTCGAAATATTGCTTAGCAATATTTAATCCTTATGGATTCGTGAGGTTAAGGATATTGAAAACTTACTCTCAGTATGAATACACGAACCCAAACAATTTGAATTAAGGTTATGAGAACGTAGTTATAATCTTGAGTGAATGCCCTCTGCCCAGTGGCCCACTACTGGAAGAATTGGGGATGCCTAACAGCAAAGTGTTAGGCAAGCATGGCACCCAGTTTGCACAAAGTTTGATTTCTCTTGATAAATTCAACATAAATTTAAAAAAAGTGATCCTGAAAATTAAAGCTTTCGACTACGCAAATAAAGAAAAATTTCAATTAATTCCTCAGGTCCTCGATAAGAATCAATTTTCCTTTCGCTTTTGTGCATCCAAACCTCAATATTACTTATTACTGAAAGGCGTTCTATGAACAGCTAAATTATTACAGATTGCAATATTAAAAACTACTTGATTTTAAAGGGCTGAATGTTAAAGAATTTAACGTTGGGGTTGGTTTAAATGAAGAAGTGGTAGTTTTGCGTATAGTTTACTTTAAAATTGTTGTTGCTAATAAATACTTTGTTTTCAGTTGCATAGTTCTACCAGTATAGGTACCGCCGTGTATACTAGAAACCAATTTTCTGACGAGAGCAAATCAAATCTATTTAATAGTAAAAAATGTGCAGACTTGCGTCTATGAAAGAGTGAAGATCGATACATATACAGGGTGTCTAAAAAGTCCTGTGACGGTTGGATATTTCTTCACGTAAAATATTTTTCAAAAAAGTAAAGGTCATTCCTGACGTAAATTTCATAGACGATTTCAATGGTGACCTTCATTTTGACTTTGAAGTTGACCTTTATGGCTTTTTGAAGGTCAACTTTGTTTTTTTTTTAAATAAGAACCCCCTTTTTTCATCTGCAATCGATAGAAAGGAAAATTCTACGTTCAGGTACGTATCCAAGTTATCGGTCAATTGTAACGTTCAAGTTCAGTTAGAGGTTCTTTGAAATTAACAAAGATTTCCAAGAGGTCAGTACAATTCCTCAAGTAAATTTCAACGAGAAATTCATGGGTGAGCTCTGTATTGATCTTGGTGACGATCTTCAAGGTTTTTTCAAGGTTTTTTCGCAGTAGTTTACGTTTGCGTTTAGCATTACGCAGGAAGAACGACGTGGACGTAGTAAATTCTGTCTCTTTTGGGAAACTTGATTAGCGTGAGTCCCATTATCTCTCACGTTTCGGGGTGCTTTATTAGCGTGAGTCCCCTTGCCTCTCACGCTTCAGTGAAGATGTTCGAACTGAAAACCTTGAGCTTCTTGACAAAAAGCTATGCGATTGTTAAAATGAGTTACAGCATTACGAATCATCTCCCTATCAATAAAAGTAGCCTGTTGCAGAATCCGATTCCGCAATTCGTCTAAGGTTTGCGGTTACGTTGAGTATACTTTGCTCTTTGAATAACCCCAAAGAAAATAGTCGAGAGGCATCAGATCAGGAGATCTATCAAGCCACTCGAATTCACACCTTCTTCCAATCTACCTTTGAGAGAACTGCGTATCCAAATATGCTCGAACCTTCCTTCCTTCCGTAATGAGCCGCTGCTCTGTCCTGGTGGAACCAAATATTTTAAAAATTATCGCCTGTAATCTCTCTTATTCTTCGTACAATTTGGTTTCTGGGAAGCTCTTCATATGCACGGGTATTTAGATTACCATCGATAAAGAAAAGGCCTATCAATGTATCATTCAAGATAAGGGCACACACATCAATGTTTTGTGGATATTGTGTGCGACTCTCCAAAATCCAATCAGGATTTGTGTCCAACCAATATCTACAATTTTGCCTGTTAACTTCACCTTTTAAAGTGAAAGTAGATTCATCTGAAAATACTGTATTGTACAAGGAAAGATGATCTCTATCAATTATGTCCATTATAATTTCACAAAATTCAACCCGACGATCAGGATCGTCTTCATTGAGCTCTGGTACCAGATGAGCTTTGTAAGAATGGTAATAAATGCTTTTTAAAATATTTCGCACTTGTCTCAGGAGCAACCTCACGCTCATCAATAGCTCGACGTGAAAAGTGCGATAAAAAAGCGAACAAACTTGATGGTAGGACTTATGGTCTCACCTTAGGTATTGACTTAGGTATCAAAAAACGGTATAAGACTGTATAACTCTTCGGGGAGGAACAGAACTCTCACCAGAACACCTTGAACTTTTAATGAAACTTTTCTTATGATTTGACAATATTTAAAACGCTGTAACTATAATCAATACAGAGCTCACTTATGCATTTCTCGTTGAAATTTATTTCAGGAATTGCACTCACCTCTTTTAAATCTTTGTTGATTTCAAAGAACCTCTGACTGAACTTAAACGTTACAATTGACCTATAACTTGGGTACGTACCTGAACGTAGAATTTTCCGCTCTATCGATTGCAGATAAAAATGGGGGTTTCTATTGAAAAAAAACAAAGTTGTCCTTCAAAAAGCCATGAGGGTCAACTTCACAGTCAAAATAAAGGTCACTATTGAATTACTCGTTGAAATTTACTTTAGGAATGACCTTCCATTTTTTTAAAAATATTTTACCTGAGGAAATATCCAACCGTCCCGGGACTTTTTAGACTCCCCGTATATTAGCTTAAAAAATAATCATTTATAAACTTAAATTAAATGCTGTCCACAATAGTTGACGCCCCTTTTAATTAGTCTGGCTTTTGCATTTAATCGCATTAAGAAAAACAAAATCTAGACAAACTGATGCTGGTACCACTTGTTGAATTAGCTTCTCCACTGTTTCCCCTTCGGACCGTTAGAAAACAGGAAAGTGGGGTTGATGCATAGGGCTGGTTGAAAGTAAGTTGGTGTAAGGTGAATATTTGAGCGTGCGAAGTTTCTTAAGTTAGCATTAGTGGAATAGTTTTTGTACAAGGGGGCAAGGGGCAGGCGAGTAAGGTGCAAGACGCCACGGTGCACTGGGAAAGGTAGGATGCTGACGGTACGAAATCGAAAAACTTGCGCAGGGGACAACAGTTAGTGTACGATAACACAGAACAGTAGGGAGTAACGGAAATAAGATACGACGCGGAACAGAAACCCTAAAACCCGCGGCGGCTCAATAAGCTAGGCAGCGCGGGTACAAGTAGAAGTTTGTAGGAATGGTGAAATAAAGACAAGCGCTACTAACAGTGAAGGTGATGATAAGAAATAGAGGGGAAGGGGCAAGAATAACAAGAAATTTAGGAATGCACAGAAGAAATCAGAAAGAGGTAACCAGACTAGGCGATATTTGAAAAATTGGATGTTCTCATAAAAAGGTTTAGGAAGGACAAAAAGGACGAGTCTAGGTGATATGAATAGGAATATGAATACGCAGAAAACGTTATTAGGGGAAATTGAGAAACGTTATTAGGGGAAAGCGGAATAAACCCTGGAAAGAAGTGAAAGATGATATCGGGTATTCTAGAGGGCATAGCGAAGAAACAAAGAGAGGTTGACGAACAAAGAAATGGTAAGATGAAACAGCTGGAAAAATGGATGAGCAACTTAGAAATCAAGAATAAGTATATGGTGACGGAAGCACAGAACAAGGAAATAATAAAAGAAAGTGATAAGAATATGCAAATGAGAATGAAAGATTAAATGAGAGCCTGAGTCAGATTGAAAGAAGGTTGGAAGGGAAATAAAGGCGAAGAGGAAAAATAACATAGCAGTTACAAGGTCAAAAGTGAAGCGTGAAACAGGGAAAGCGGAAATAAAAAACGTTATAACATATATTGTAATTGAGGTACGGTAGTAGTTCAGAGAATAGGACACACTAAGAGAAGAATCAAAGAAATTTTTATAGTTAAAGTAGGGGGTGAGAAGGAGAAAAAAAATGATGAGAAACAAAATTATTCAGAGCAAGAGGGAAGAGTATTTAAGAATATTTAATATTGAGTTAAATAAAAAGGAGATAGCAAGTAGAGCAGATAGCATAGATAGCAAACAAAGGGGCAAATGTTATGAATATGGAGTGACAGGACACCCAAAAATGGAAAAGAATGGTGCTGAAACGAAGAATTAGAAGAAATAAAAGAAGAAGCAAAAGAGTTTAGACAGGAAACAGATGCGATGCCAAACGCAAAAGGGGGGAAACAGTAAAGAGGACAGTTGAGGAAATGGCAACGAAGAACGTGAAAATAGCTTACTTTCTGAATTATTTCAGTCTTGAAGAAGAAGCATAAAGAAAATTGATGGGATTTTAAAAAGTGTTATGTGATGCAAGAAAGGAAGACGTTAAAGAGAGAGAGGAGTTGGCGAAATGGCCTCAGGGTTAAGACAAGAATTATCAGTCAAAGGTAGAAGAAAGGAGAAGGAAAAAATGGAATGAATAATTATTATAAGGGTCATGTTAGAACAAATTAATATAGCGCTGATTTATTCAAATAGAAAAAGAAGGAAAGAAGAAGGTTGGAGAGTAAGGAGTAGGTGGATAGCGGAAAAGAATGAAAGTATTAGTTTTCTAAGTAGATCCTTTCAATGCCTGAATACATACTAGTTTATATAATGGCAGTATTAAAGAAGAAAAGGAAGAGAAGATCAAATTGATAAGTAAGGCAAAACATTGAGGGGCTTATCAGGGCTGAAAAAAGAATGCGGAATATTATAGAAAGTATAAATATGGGTAATGTGATAGTATGAACAAGAGAAGGAAGTAGACTTGTTAATTAAAATGTTGAAGGCGTCAATTGAGAAGGTGCCAGATAAGATAGACACGATTAAAGAAGTAGAAAAACCAAAATAAATTACGTTTGAAAAATGAACAGGAAAACAGTGGAAACTGTAGAAGAGTTCTATTAACTAGGCGGCAGGTTTGGGATAGGAGGTCTAAACGAGGTTTCGGCAAGAAAGAAAACGACTGGTCAATTAAAGTCATTTGCCAAGTATGAGGTATAGGAAGATGGTCTGGTGTTTAGACGCGTTAGTTTGGACGGTATTGTGTTTTTTAATGGAGACCTAGAAATTGAAGGATCATTAAGAAAATTAAACAAGTGCATAAAAGATTTCTGAGATGAGTAAGGCTTAGGAACACTTACCCAAGATATATTCTAAGGTCAGAATTAGGAAGGGCAATAATGGCAACTAAAGAAATTAATAGAGCCTGGAGGTTTAGAGAGAAGCTTAATAAGAGAGAGAGAGAGAGAGGAGCAGAATAACACAAGAAAGCTTGAGTTAAATGCCGAACAGGGAGGCGAGAAGCAATTTGGAACATTCAAAATGGAAGAAAGAAAGGGAAAATATTTTGACGGTTTCTGTTTTCGAGAAAGCGTCATTAGGATTTAGAAGTAAGTCATGGGTATATGAATGAGAGAGAAATGGAGAGGAGGATGGACAGTTAGGTTTGAATCAGTGCGGGAGATGAATGTTGGATCCTTATTGACAAGGTGTGACGTGGATGAAAAAACTGGGGAAAGTAGGAGAAATTAATTGACTAGGGCCCATAAAAACGGGTTTTTTATAAGAGGAAACCCGTAAAAGAAAGAAATTAAATATGCATACATGCATACAAATAATCTCTTAATTCATTTTTGTAATTAAACAACTACTTTTGATACTTTAGTTTTCCTACAAATGTTAAGAAAATCTTTGTTACTACTTTGGAACTTTTCAAAACGATAAGAAGCTGCTAAATTACATTCAAAATCTTTCAAAATCTACATTGTATGATAAAGACACCATTTTGTGACGCCCTCGTTTCTGTAACTTCAAAAAGTGAAAGATAATTTTGACAAATTCTAACCAATTTTAAAGAATATTGGACAAAAAATCAAAATCTAAGAACATTCCATTAGCCGTAGATGAATGGGAGCTTTTTCAATTTAATGATTCAGAAATTATTTTTGTTAGACTGGTTAATCGATTAAATATTCTTCAGTGACGAATGCCATTAAAAGCGTTTATTTTTTTATGTCATTATATTACGCGTTTCGACACAGTTTTGTGTCGTTAAAAATAATTTTTTTCAACTAAAGATCGTTGAAGAGTTTTTTGAGTAAAGATAATTATATATTTATCTTTTAACTTATAAAAATATTAAATGGTATTTTGCTAACAAAACTGATTTGTTAAGGACGTATATCTGTGTTAAACCGCATCCTCTAATCGCATCAGATAATAACTGTTTTTATTGATATTAGCAATTGAAAAATATTTATTTGATTATCCAGACTGAACAAATAATTTGTTAACCATTGTATTGAAAAATAATTACTTCGCTTTGAAGAAACAATGTCGTGAATACATTTAATAGCTTCTATAAAATACTTGAAGAGGATTACGATTTACATACATCAGTTGCGAAACAGATCTGTGTCGATCTAATAATATCGGAAAATAAACCCTTTTACTTGTATTAGACACTCGATAATATTTTTTAAAAAATGGATTGAAGAGAATTAATAAGCAACAATCACTTAAAATCAACAAGAATTCAAGTTCCATTTAAAAGGTTTCAAGATGAATTTTAAACACTTTAGAATTCTTTAAAATTTATTAAATTCAGCCAGTTTCAAGGAAATGACAACGAGTTCAGTGTGATTCTACAGGAATTATAAAAATTAATCTGATAAAAAATTCCGAGGGTTGTGTTTTCATTTAACGAAAGAAGCGATTAAAGTTATATTTTTATTTAAACAAGCTACTTTAGTGACTTCAAAAGTAACTTACCTATCACTGCGATTTATATGCACGACTTTAAAATCATTGAGGACATGACGATTGGCGCCTACGGGAATTTCTTCGAGTTCATCTGATGTTAATGGTGTAATTGTGCCGCTTTTTATGTTCATTTTTGGCCGTCCTTCATGTTTCACATGCGGGTTATGTTTATATATTCCAGCAAGTGTTTTAGCACCAGTCAGTATTGCAAATATATCACCATCGTGTGTTGATACCACAATATGTTCTTGGGGTAGCACTGTCGAATAGACATTACGTCCTTCGTTTGCTCTAATTCCTTTATCCACAAAAAAGTGTATTTTTGGAATTTAAATTCCCGGTGTGGATCTTTGTTTGTAATTAAACGAATTAATTGAAGTTAATCCATTCTATATACATGTCGGTCAGAAGCAGTAACCCTTGTAGGTGGTTCTATAAAGCTGGAAGAAGAACACCGAGATCTTTCACGTTGAAAACTTTTGGTAGGAGAGGAACAAGGTGAGATTACCGTAAAAGATTACCGAGCTTAAACATTCTCTTTACAGAATAAAGTTATTTTGTAGTAATGATTTTTCATTTTGATCATACACTCAAACTCTAAAGATAGGAGAAGGTCAGGAATCGGGAACTCCAAAGGAACGACCGTAAAAGGGGATTGCACTTCAAGGGTATTATTTTGTAATTTTTATTCCTTTTTCAGTTTTTCTGAAATTTTAATTCCAAGCTTAAAAACTTATTGTACTTGACATTACTTCAGGAACCAGTCACAGGACTTCCTTTAAAATTATTGATGTGAACAGCCGGAAAAGTGTGCATTCCTGCTCAAATGAGATATCGGAAAGGTGTTTGACCAACATTATTTCTGTAACCGGTTAAATGGGCGCCTTTCCGCCTTAAATATATGTTAAAACGTGGTAAATAATTGACCTACATTATGGCGGTGACCAGCCTGAGGGATGCTTGCCCACTCCCATGATATGTTGAAAAGATTTAGGGGACCAACTTTCTTGTTGTCCCCAGTCAAAGGGTTTGCCTTCCCGTCCTATCGAGATGATGAAAAGGAATAGAGGTTTAAACGAAGTTATGTCTGTGACTAGTCAAAGGGGAGCCTGCCCACTTTCATAAGATTTTGGAAAGGGCCCCCAAGAAATTTCAGAAATGATAGAGATCCGAGGGGCTACCCACTGAGAAATCTGAAAATCTTAAAAGTATAAATGTAGCCGTCTCAAGCAAATTCACATAGAGAGTGCAAAGATTTTTTTGAAATTGCTGAGATGGGCCGAGATTTCCAAAAACTTCTCGAAATCGGGGCTCTCAAAAATAAATCAGACTCAGCTACGCTCGGCGGATTCCGAATAGAGTCAACCGTTAGTTAAACTCACGGTGGCAGCGTGTGCATCACGAACATGTGAATGCTCCATGCTTCGCAAAAGATTTTCAAGATTTCTGAGAGTTCCTCAAAGCGTTCTCCTAATATTTCTAGTGTCGTAATCTAAGATTTCTCAGTGAATAGCCTCTCGATGGGATCGAACCAACATTATTACTGTAAGCAGTCAAAGAGCTCCCTTGCCGTCCCCATTAGACGCCGGAAAGGGGTATAGGTTCGAAAAAACTAATTTCGCGAGGATTCAAAGTGTACCCTTCCGCCCCGAAATGTATAAACAATCCACATATTATGCAATTAGAAAGAAAACTGATTTAAGCTTTATAAAATCAGCTGGTTAACAATATATCAAATCAATATTTTTGCGATTTATTGCATTTGATGTGTGTTATCTTAATCAATATCGCATTAATGATAAGCTTTAACCTTGTTCTGCTGCGATATTTATGTTTAAATTTCAAATATCAGTCGAACAAAATAAATTTATTTTTCTCAAGAGATCCCTCGGTGAAGTGATTAATTTACAATACATTTTCAATTTTTACATTAACAATTATGAAAGTTCTTTATATATAAGTATTACCTTTACAATTTATTGTTATTTTTAATATTAGAAAATAAAAATCGGATTACCTGAACGCGCGTATTACTCGCTTGTATTTACATTTAGTTGTAAAGTAAACCATTTCTAAATGTAACAAAAGTTAAGCGTGGCTGTTCTAAAAAAAAAAATGATAACATAAAAAAATTTTTAAAAAAATTGAATCCTCAATCAAAAAATATTGAGTTTTAACTTTTTGAAGAAATAATCTTTTTAGATTGAAAATTCAACCATTTTCATTCAGAGAAATTTGGGTCAAAATGCAACTTTTTGTTCAAAGTTCGTATTTGTGGATTTAAAATTTATCTTTCATAGTAAAAAAATAATCCTTCATTGGCTCACGCTTAATTTTTCAATATAAAAGCAAACATTCTTCCCAAACAATTGGCTTTTTTGCTTCAAAATTTCAATGTTTGTCAAATATTGCCAAGATTATTTACCAATAAAACTTAGTATCACCGCGAAGATAAAGACAACAGCTGAAGCGATCGTTTGTTATCGTTTTTTTCTTATCGTTTTAAGTTTGTATTCTTATCTCTGAAGTGATAAGATATAGTAATTACCTTGCGGCTGTATTTATTTGCGCAATTCTTGACTGCTTTTCTTTATTATTTCAAAGAGTTAAAGAAAAAATTAAAAATCTGAATTTTTTTCATTTACCTAGGAATATAGACTAGCTTAAATTTTAAAGACACCAGTTTAAAATTATTGTTCATTTATAAAAGCTTATATTTCGATATTTCTGTTTGTTGAGTTCTTTCTATTCAGATTCTTTTTAGTCCCTAAAAAGGCACAAATATGCAAATATCTACATTTAAATGAACAATTATGATCTGAACTATTTATTTATTGTATACTCTTTGGTTTCTCTTTACTTTTCTTCTTTTTTCATAATACCTATTTTTTTCTATTTTCAAAAATTGTGATGCTTTTTTAGATTTTCCGTTCAAATTTGGTTTATGCTTGAAAATTGGGATAGTCTCTCAAATTCCATATTAGTATTTGTCTTAATTCATCTTCGAATGCAACGGGATTCGAGTTTGTTTACTGCATATGTGAAATTTATCTAAAACTATCTCCAGTTGGGACACATAAGAGAGCACACTCTTTAGAAGCTAAATAACTCGACTGCACAAGTTAACTACATTCTCCATCAAGGAAATTGTCAGCGACTGGACAAGGCAGGAATATATAGAAATAAGGCAGGAGATAAGATGGAGGCTGCATTGAGTGGCTAACTGTGTCTCTAGCAGAATGATTTTCCGTCAAATTCGGATTCTCCTGAACCAAGTACATTTTCCAAGGATTAGCTTGGACAAAATTACGGTCTTGTCCCTGTCGCTTTTGGCGAAACTTGCGCTCCCTAGCTGGCGCTCAGGAACCTTAGGCAATTGTGCGATGACGATACCTTCTTCTGTCCTAGGCTTTATAGTGTTTTGAGAAGGGCCTCAATGTAAATGACGTTTAGGGAGGTGCTATTGACGTTGAATCTGCTTGCAGAAGAATCGATCAGTTATCAATATTGGACGTCGAGGGAAATCTACAGAGCTCCTACTTTGGGCACATATAGGATGCAGGATTTAAATCCGTGAAAGCTCAATTAAGAAAGGTCGCTGGTTCCATCTGCTTTAGCTACGAGGTATTCTACAATGTGCAGGGGATAACCTCGATTGCCTGTCTCATTTAGAATTAGTTCAAGGAATTCGTGACAATTTATGGACCAGGCGGAGAAGGGGTACCTGCACACTTTGCAGCAGTCCATTAAAGAGAGCTCTTTGCAGTCGAACTGATCTCAGGGAGACGAGGTCATCTTGCTTGAACCGCGCTGCTTCGGCCTAATAGATAGTGGATGCTTGGTCAAATCCTGGAGGTTTATCCTTTTTCACTTGGTAAAACTTAATAGAAAAGTATACATGATTTGATTGATTTATAAGTTATCCTCATACAATCGTAATTACACGAAGAAGTAAATAGCCCTCGCTTTAAGAAACGGATTCTTTTAGAAAAATAATTGGCGTACGCTTTCTAGTTTAAAGTTAAACAATTAACAATCTAATTAGTACATATATTTAAGTGTTGAGGTCAAGTCACGAGAAAATATAGTCTCCAGACTTACCCCACTTACTTACCCCTTTTTTCAACCCTTAGTTTAGGCGTTAATGCTATTCCAATAATTTTTTCCTTAATCTGCGTTACATTTAATACAATTTTAAAAATATTTCTATTAATATCATAATTTCCCTTTGAGATGCAGCGAAAAGAAAAGCAAAAGATCATCGATTTTTTGAACATGCTCTATTTCACCCCTTACTTCCACCTCTAAAATAAGAAATGTAGGCATTCTTATATATTTTCCTTTAATCCACGTAACATGAATTTTATTTTTAAAAACAATTTGTAAAGTTATCTCTATTCTTTTTCGTTACATTATATCGTTTGTGACCTCTGTCACGTCGCCGACCGCTGCTTTCAAGAATTCTATTATCTGCCGTCAAGCAAGAGGAGAAGCGGCTGCCATTTAATAAAATTACCTCTTCAGTTTTTACTCTCAATATAGTAAAATAAATAAGAGCTAAACGAATTAGAAAAATTGATTTGGCCAAACAAACATACCTCCGCCACAACAATCGTAGAGTTGACTTCCTTCATCAGTTATGTTAGTTTCTCAAATATAGACAATATTTGCTTTAATACAAAAATTAAATATATATACAAAAATAACTTGGTATGCAGAAAAATATTCTAGTTACGAAAATAATAGTTTATTTATACACAATTTAGTAAGCAGAATGAATAATTTAACTGATTATTCAACTCGTTTAAAATTTGTTTAGTATTTTCAGTGTTTAAAATATTGTTATTACCGTGGTTAAGACTAGTTGATATTTTTAATGTTAGAAAATCAAAACCTAACAACGTAAATCTCGCATTAGAATAACCTAATATAATTTTCTTTTGTCATTACATTTCTTTTAATTGATTGGATGGCGTGGGTGATTGTGGTTTATATTCTGGGCTATAAAATAATTTAAGATGGGGCGAATGCGGTCTACTGGAATTTCCCTCCATTCGTCTGTGGTCAACATGTTAATCTTTCCATTTTAATGTTTATTTATACACGCAATTTGTTGCTTATCCGGCTAATATATGCATACATGCCAGTAAGACATTTATTACTCTCCAATATTCCAAAACGTCACGATCAAATGCGGATAATACAATTTATTCTTGACTTGGCCAATAAAGTTGTCAAGAGCCAATAAAGTTGTCGAGAGCGATAATTGCGACTTTTTCGTAATATATACTTACACAACAAGAAAGTGCAAAATGTGAAGGAATGGAAACTGGAAATTGAAATAGGGAAAGCGGAAATAAAGAACCTTATAAGATATATTGCAGTTCAGGTAGGTTTAAAAGAAGCTAACAGATTAGAGAAAGGAATTTAGCGAAAAAACGGAGGGGTTTCGTAACAGCAAAGGGAAAACAGGAGAACAGAAAGAAAAATAAGGAGCAATGGTAAAAAAGGATTACTACAGCTGAAAGTCAAAGTAGCTGTGGTTTTTCTATGTGGGAGAAGAGGAATAGAAGAAGTTTGGAAAGTAATAAGAAGGTGGATGGGGGAGAAGAAGAAAATGTTGATTTTATTAGAAGAGGAATTTAATGCTTCCGAGTCAACATGCTTTCTTAGAATTGAAGTAAATTAAAAAATGTCGCTGTAACTCAAAAAAATTAAAGATAATTTTGAAAAATTCAACAGAATTTTAAAGAACATAGGACAAGAGAATCCGAATCTAAAAACATTTCATTAGACTTTTCTATTTTTCTTGACAAGAGATCGTTGCAGGGCTTTTAACGTAAAAGTATATATTTATCCTTTTGCTTCAAAAACTCTCCAAAGATCTTTTATTTAAAGAAGCACATGAAATTAATATGTTTACTTAAAGAAGCTACTGTGGGGACACGAAAAATAACTTACTCACTACTGTGGTTTATATGCAAGACTCTAAAATCATGTAAGTGGCGACGATTGGGACCTAAAGAAATTTCCTTGACTTAATCTGCTGTCAATGGGGCAATCGTTTCGCTTTCTATGTTTGTTTTTGCTCGTCCTTTACGTTTAATAAAAGCATTCTGTTTATGTATTTCAGCAAGTTTATGATCACTTGTCAATATGGCTAAGATGTCACCATCGTGTGTTGATCCCACCATTTGTTCATGGGGTGGCATAGGCGAATAGACACTACGTCTTTCGTTTACTTTAATTCCTTTATCCGCAGGAAAAGTGTATTTGCCAATTTAGAATTTCCGGCGAGAAGTTTTCATTGAAATTAGACGAATGAATTGAAGTTGCTCCAGTCCATATTCAATTTCCTCAGAAGAAAAAAGCATGGCAGGTGGCTCTTAAATGCTGGCAAAATAAGGAGACCGGGGCCAGGTACATTGAGGAGGTTTGGTAGGGGAAGAAGACATAAGAAAAGAATTAGGTACGGCAGAAGAGTCAGAACTAGGAGGAGGATTTTGTCTGTAAGTAGAAGAAGAAGACGGCGATTTCGGACCGATTATTTTACTGGAAAAAGCTTGAACTTTAAAGCTACACTTCAAATCTGTTGACGATCAAGCAGAATATTAGAGACAAAATAGTTCTGTTACTTAACGCAAGGAGGAAAGTACAAAAGAGGAAGATCAGATAGTATAAAGAACTTCTGGTCGAGGAAGTTTACTTCCACACACCAACATCTGACTCGCATATTCCTCTTATATTTAAGGTCGAAAGCATCCATTCCGAAATGGCTGGTGTTTCTCGATTTAAACTCTCATCGACTGATAATCTGTCTTTTGGAAAGTTTGAAGATTCATCCGAGAGAAAAGTCTTTCACTTCATCTAGATTCTACACAAAATTCAGCCCTTAGATTACTTTCTTTATCACCATCTTTGTTGCTATTACGGCATTCGCTTTGACCCTGTCCAGCCGAACACTTTGAGTAAGATAGAGTAAATTGTCCAAAACAAGAAGTGTCAAATTTTCTGAAACTACAATTTTCCGACAGCCGTCTCCGTTGTACACTCAAGGTCTCACATTGTTAACCGATTCTTTGATAGGCGAGCTATATTCTTTATCGAGTTAATAGCTCCGGTCAACTACAACATCACAGCTATGGAGATGGATAAGCAGAAGATGTACAGGATTTAATAAATTTTGTCTGGGTAGGATTTCGTGTATTTCCATAGATGAACTTTAGATAGAAAATTATACTATTTTATAATAAATTAAATTCTATTAAGAAATTTCAGACTTCGAAAGTTAGACTTTGATACAACTTATGTACTTAATATGATCTTATAGAATTTTAAAGATAATATACAGAAAATTCTGGCTTTTTTAGACGGATTAAATATGGTAGAGAGATTTCTTGAATATAATAGGTCATTCAACAGCTTTAATTACTATTCCGAAATCGTACCATTTGTTTTGCTGGTTTTTAAATATGAATTGTGGAACGTAATATCTGGATTATTCTGTTTAATATTAATAGATTGCTACAGAAATTCTTGTAACCTAGTTTATTTGTCAGAAATTTCTAAAAGTCCGCTAACACTTGCTGAAATTCAAATAAGTTCTTGAGAAATAAATTATAGTATTTGTATCCCCGTCAAGAAAAATATCACATTATAAACGATACACATATTTTGCAATTATAATATTATGTTATCTTAATGATCATCGAATTAATTATGAGCTACAAACATGTTCTGCTGTGATATTCCTGTTTATAAGTAGGTATTTTCTAGTGAATGAAATATTTGTCATGATTAATAATTACATTATTCATAAAAATGACAACAATAATCATAATAATTATGATTCTGTTCGAAATTAAACAATTTAAGTTCAAATTGAAGTGATTTTAAATTTATCAGTAGATATATGGATAAACGTTTATTTTTCGGCCTGCTGTGCTTTAAAAAATTGACTTGCTTACACTTTCAGTTTTTTTTTTTAATTTTCTTGAACGTAACTATTACAAATGAACATCCATCCACACCTTATAACTAATCCGCTCGCCTCTATATTCTAACCTTTCTCGCCGCGCCTGGCCTCGCACGCATGTGTCTCTTTCCTCGTTATGCCTTGCATTGTCAGCCTCTTTGTCCGAGGATAACGCCTAATGCTTAACTACTATTTACCATATTTACTGTTTCCTAACATTCACTTTCTCTTCTATTTACAAATCATTCTTCTCCAGTCATCTTCCTCCTTTCTTACCTTTTTCTGCATCTTACCCAACACCCCCTTCATCCATGCTACTACCCTTTTATCGCCCCTTTCATGCAAGAATACCTCCATGCTTGTCCTACACCTTTCCACCTCTTTACATTCCTCCAACCAATGCTCCACTTTTGCATCCCCCTTCCCGCTCACTTCACACATTCTCTTCTCTCTAGAAAGCCTGAACCTGTTATAATTATCCATACAACCGCACCCCATTTCCGCTATAAGTTCCTAACTTCCTTTCTCTCCTTTCTCACACAAATATTGCGCTGTCTCCCTTTACATAATCCACACATAGTTCTCGTTAAACCTGACTCTCTTATTCTCCCCTCTCCTTCTACCTTCTCTTTCTCCATTATATTCTATTGAACCAACTCATATACCTTCCTTTCTTCTTAGTTCATCCTTCTCACTTCATCCATCTGTAATCTATTCGTTCTAAAATACCTTTTCATTTCCACCTTCATCTTTGCACAGCCTATCTGCCAACACCATCGCTTATATTTTGTATGCATTATTCATTAGCGTATTTCCTCTATAATTTTCCTGCTTCTCCCTATCCCATTTCTTATACCGTGGTACGAATAACCTCTTTCTCCACCCTCTTGGGAATATCTCCCCCCAATACTTTTTTCACTGCCCCCTCCAGCCTCTCCCTTACCTCTTGTGTGCGAAAGAGCCATGCTTCATTCTCTACTCCGTTCATCCCTGCTGCCTTAGATTTTTTCAACTTCCTTATCATCTATTTCCCTATCATCCCTTCCCTATCATCATTTCATGTCATCTTACTCATCCCCACCCTACGTTTCCTAAACCTATTAATTATCTACCTCACGTCCCCTTTTGCCTTAACACTTCTCAACTCCTCTTCCAGCTCTTTTTCATTTTCCTGCTCCTTCTATTTACACATCTACCTAAATTTCTTCCTCATTTCTACGTACTTCACCCTTTTTGCGCTTCCTTAAAGCTTACGTTGCCCAACTGTTCCTGATACCTCCCTATCGCTTCTTTCGTCCATGGCACCTTTTCCCCTAACGACCCTTTTTCCACATTCGGCATTTCGCAAGCCTTCCCCCTGTGTCCACAAATTTAATGGCTAATCGTCTGATTCTATCCCCTCTTCCAGTGCGAATTTCTCTATCTCCTCCCACTCTTGTATATTAATACCCACGTAGTTTAAACTTATCAGTATACCTGGAACTCCTTTGAGTTTCCCAAATAAAGAAACCTTAGCTTTTGTTTGAGATCATAACAAAGCCAAATGTTTTTTCAGTTGTATTTTAAGTTTTGAAATTAAAAACTGTTAATTACAGATTTTTATCCCGGAGTGATTAGTTAAAATTTTTCGTTCTTAATCTCTACATTATTACCTATTATATTATAATAAAATTACGAAGGTAATAGTTTTTTTCAAATATATTTTACTTACTAGAAATAATTATTTTATAAATCGTTCAACTTGCTTAATATTAGAAAATAAAAATCTGATTACGTGTAAGCCCCACACATCCCAAAACCATCAACCTCAAACCCTCGAGCCCCAAATTCATTTAACCTAAACCCACAATTCCCAAAATTACAGACTCCGAAATAAACACCCCAGACTCACACAGACTCAATCTACACAGCCCGAACTCTTACAGACTAAGCCTTGAAATTTTAAGCTTACTAACGTCCAACATACCGATTCATACTTATACTTTAAATTCACATACCCTAAATCTATAAACTCCAAACCTTTTCTTATTTGTATTATTCCTGTTCAATTAATTGAAAATATAGTATTAGATTTCTGTTATAAAAGTGAAGCTATGTACATGAAAATATTTTATCTGCACAGTATATCGTCTGAGTTGATCGTCAATTCTTTATCTTCCATAATTACAGTTAAACGTTAGTCTCTTGTTTTCTGTTCTGTCAGTAAGTTTATCCTTGGGGTATTTGGGTTTGACTATTACAGACTTAATTTTTTTATTAGCTCAGAGTACGTAATACTTTTGGAGTAAGAACACAAATTTGCTTTTAAGGGTTTGGAGGCCTTTGAATACGAAATAATTTGCAACTAGAAATTGACGTGAGATATAATTGTCTGGAGATCTATAATTCATGATTGCAGGAGACTCTAGAAGAAGAATCTGATTTTTCTGATCAATTTGATTGTCTTGTTAAACTACTGTATCTTTTAAGAGGATTTTTGGATCATTCAAGTGAGACATAATTGCGCAGTGTTTGTTTCTGTTATCAAATTCACGATAATGGGGTCAGTCAAACTCACTTGAGTTAACTTATACTATTCCTGAAATTTCTTTCCAAATATATGCAAGGATTCCGCATAGCGAGGTCTCTACGAAGTAGAGTTTAAAGCTGTAATGCAAATTATTCCTCGAATGAAATTAAAATCTCAGAGCTTACAATTAAAAACTTATTTGCAAAGCGAGGTTTCCAACTATTAGTATAGAGTATAAAGCTGTCATGAGATAAATCTTCTCTTGATTCAAATTTTACTAAAAGAATTTACTTTGAGAAAACAAATCGAAATTGTTTACCCTTGGAAATCAAAATTAACATTCAATTCCGGAAAGCAAGGTCTGCATGAAATTATGCACATAGCTGTCACAAAATCAAACGTTAACTTGCTCTTACTTAATCACTAAATTATTTTATAAATTTCGCTAAACTGAAAGAGAAAACCCCGCGTTAACTGTCCTGAACTTTAGAAAACTTTTTAAATTTAGGATTGATTTTGCTTTCCAATGAAAACTTGTAAGAGGATGTAACTCCCTGCTTGAAATAATCTGAACGGAAAGAGAACCCCAAACTAGCCCCACCCTCTGAGCTCCCGAAAGAAATTGAACTCTCTAATCTTTTCGGCTGACTTCGGGACCAGCGCGGACCCACGTTATGTCTACCAATTCGTAATAGCATGCGCGAAATTATTGATCGTTAAGAATTCGCACAATCATTATTAAGCGCGAGTTGATACTTGGATTCAAACTTCACCGTTGCGTTAGATGCATATAAAGTTAGGATTTGAAACATTTTCTGGAATCTTTTATTTCGTTTTCATTAATATAATCTATCATTTTTGCGTTAAGACTGACCTTCTGAACATCCTGCAGCTTATTCCAGAAGTTTAAAAGAAAGGTACGATGAAATTCGATTTTTTCTTTTTAAACCAGAATATGACGAACATAACTGGCAAATATGTGGCAATTTGAAAATAATAACCATAAAGATAAAAGGTAAAATATTTCATCAGGCTATTAAGGCTATGAATTAAATATTTTAGTGTGTTTGAAAGGCACATATGATGGAAGATTACTGCTGGCTTCTCAAACGTGAAAATAAAATAAAACATCAACGAATACCGATTCGCAGATCCTTTGAAATAATATTTTCAAGAACGCTTTGGCTCAAAAACATTTATTCTTACATCTTCTAAAGTGATTTAATTACGTGTACGATTGTCATTTACATGTTGTATTTTAAAATAATTTTGGATTTGGCGAAGGCGGCCTACTGGAACATCTTTCATTTCAACTGGGGTCATTGGTGTAATCGTTTCACTTATCAAGTTTATTTTAACACGACATCTCTCGCTAAAGCGAGAATGATATTCATATATTCCAGCAAGGCAGTTATTATTCTCCAATATTGCAAAGACATCACTAGAAAATGTAGATAATACAATGTGTTCTTGATTTGGTAACGGAATACATTGCTTTCTTTCTCCGAGCAATGAAAGGTGTTTATTCTCAGGAAAGGTGTATTTTCGAAACTCGAATCCTTGGTTAGGATTTGAAAGAGAAGTAAGGATAATGAACTGAAGTTGGTCAAGATCATATCCCTTTCCGTCAGCAGAGGGAAGCCTAGTAGGTAGAGATGTGCATCTGGAAGCAGGAGACCTGGACCTTACACGAAGAGAAGATTCAGCAGAAGAAGACATCGAAGGAGAATAAAGTCTGATGGGAAAAGCAGTAAATTAGCGCAATTTTTTCCAAATTCGCATCAGTTTTTTAAAAAAAAAGTTTTTTTTATTGGAATGGAAATGATTAAATGTTTAGTTTTAAAATTTGATCACTATTATGATATAAAATATCGTTAAATAGTGAAAGGCCTATCCAGTTTCCAAGAACAATTAGTGCTAAACTTTCCAAATATATTGTTATATGTCCTTTGATAAAATTGAACAACAATTGAAATTTTTTTTAAAGTTTTGAAATATTCTTAAGCTCTTTAACATTACAGGAAGAGCTTGAATATTTCTTAAAATGGCGAAAATTATTCTTCAGAATATTTTGAAATTTTACGGATTTTCTTTAATCATTTTAGAAATACTTTGTATGGAGATCATTGTAAAAAGAAAGAAGGGTGAGTAAAGTCAAAGGTATAAAGGGTAAACGTAAGTTTGTGTGAAGTAAAAATTAGAGCGAGGGAAGTTTTCGAATTTAGGGGTAGTAAATATTTGTTGTACAAAAAGGAACAAGGGGCAGACGATCAAGAAGCAAAACATCAAGGAGCGCTAAGTCAGGTAGGATTTCGATGGTATGAAGTCCAAAGACTGGCGCAGAGAACAACATTTGCTGGAAGATCACACACAACAGCAGGACGTAACAGAAACAAGATATAAAGATGCTGAAATTGAGAAAAGTTATGAAACGCCATCAAAGAAAGGGAAAAAGAAAAGTGGGATAAACCCTGGAAAGAGGTGGAAGATACGGTATCGGGAATACTAGAGAGCATAGCGAAGAGACAGATAGAGTTTGACGAATAGAGAAATGATGAGATAAAACATTCGGACAAACGGAAAAACAATTTAGAAATCCGGAGTTAGCGTATGATGACATAAATAGAGAATGATTAAGGTAATCAAAATGGAGCGATAAGAATGTTCAAATAAGAATGAAAGATTAAAAAAAACTGATTGGGATCGAAAGAAGATTGAAGCAGAATAAGGGCAAAAAGAAAAAATAACATAGTAGTTGATAGGTTGAAAGTGGAGAGTGAAACTGGGAAAACGGAAATAAAAAATCTTATAACAGGTTTTGTAATTCAGGTAAGGGTAGTAGTTGAGAAAACACGAGGGACTAATGGAAAAATCGACGGAATTTTTCTAGTAAAAGTATGGAGTGCAGGAGAGAAAAAAAAATTATGAGAAAAAAAATTATTCAGAGCAAGAAGGAAAAGAATTAAAGAAAATTTGATCTTAAGGTATAGAGTAGATAGCATGGATAAAGAGAAAAGGGGCACAGACAATAAAAAGTGAGGAGGAAAGTTTAGGAAGGGAAAGCAAAAAATGTGAAAGTAGCTTTCATTCTGGAAAGCGTCAGGCTCGAAGAACAAGAATGAAGGATTTTCATGGGGCATAGAAAAGTAGGATGTGATTATGTTTAGTGACACCTAGGACACCTAGGAAATCTGGGACACGTTAGAAGACGTTAATGAAAGAGGGATGGACGACGTGACCTCAGGATTAAGAAAAGAATTATCAGTCGAAGGCAAAAAATGGAATGAATAATGGTAAAAAGGATTATGTTAGGAAAAGTGAAGCTAGCTCTTCTTTGTTCAAATAGGAGGATTGGGTTAAAGGAAGCTTAGAGAGTAATGCGGATTTCGATGGCAGAAATAAAGAACGAGTTGGTTTTCTCAGTAGGGCAGTTCAGTGCCTGAACTAGAACAAGGTAAAGGGATTTGGGATGAAGAAAAGGTGGCCTATATGAGAAGCTGCATACATAGGGAGACAGACCGTCAGTGGACAAGTATACTAGAAGGCGTATGAGAAACATGCTATTTTATATGTAATGGCAATATCTAAGGAGAAAGGGAAGAGAAGATTATATTTATAGACAAGGGAGTACTAGTTGCACGCTACATCTTTGCTGAAGAAAGAATGAGAATTATTATAGGGAGTACGAAGGTGGGGAGTGAGATATTATGAACAAGAGGTGGGAGTAGACTTATTAATTAAGAGGTGAAAGGGGTCAATAGAAAAGGTGATGGCTAAGGTAGGCACAAAAATGAAGGAGATTGGAGAAAGAGAGGCTGGTGGTACCAGGAATGCTGGGAGAGTAAATACAGAATGAAACAGTTACTAAGAATGTGGAGAAAATAGTAAATGAAGAATGGGAATGGGTAAGTGGAAAGATTATTTTAAGTTTATGATAGTGAGAGAGCAAAATATGTTCAAAGAGTGGCTGAAAATGTGGATGACAGGGCTGTGATACCGTTTATACAGAAATGCGTGGTATAAAAAGTAGACGCGTTCAGAGGGATCACTCGCATGTCAGTGGCCTATAAAATGCACGCAGAAATAACAAAAAGTTAAAGAATCAGAAGGAACAAAAAGAAAGTAGTATACACAAGTAGATGGAACTTAAACAGGGGATCAGAACAATAAATAATATTTAAGTACTTAAATACATGGTTAACAGAATTTAGGACAAATAAATGAGAACTAAGCGAATTGTTCTTGGGTTTTAAGTCAGCGTTTGGCTTAAGAAATAGAAACATGCTATGAGGGCAATTAAATAGAGGGGAAAAAAGGAAATGTTGGTGCAGAGAATAAAATAAATTTTTACTAAAACCAGGATTAGCGTGAAAATGAGAAAAGTCAGAAGCAGGTATTCTGGACATCATTCTGCAAGCTGTCTATGACAAGGTTACCCGTTTAGTCCGATTATTTTGATATCCTCCTGAGAGACCTCGAGGAGAAATTAAAGGGGATAGGAGAAGAGAAAATGGTTTTTAGTAATAGGAAACTGTACTCCCTAGTATACACGGACGACGTAGTTCTAATAACAGATGATGAAAAGGGGATGAATCCAATAAGGTGAATTTTCGAAGAGTATGTAGAAGCAGAAGACTTGTCTGTGAGCGCAGATGAGACCGAGGTAATGTGCTTCATAAGTAGAAAACCCAAAATAAAGCGCGTTTCAAAGAATATCGGAAAACAGTGGTAAATGTAAGAAAAGAATCTAATGGGCAATGAAAGTAATTTGCTAAGTACAATCTACAGGAAAGAGAACGTTTAATGATGATAGGAGGAGGATGGTCTTGTATTTTGACGTGTCAGTTTTGGCGGTGTTGTGTTTTGTAATGGAGGTCTGGAAATGGAAGAGCAGTATAATATAATGAACAAATGCATAAAAGATTTCGAAAACGTGTATTGCGGCTTAGTTCAAGTTACCCAAGAAATATGTTAAGGGAAGAATAAGAAGGGACATAATGTTAACTAAAGAAATTAATATAGCCTGGAGGTTTCAAGAGAAGATAAAAAGGGGAGAGGGGAACAGAATAACATAAGCAAGATTGAGTGCAATTCAGAACAAGGAGGTCAGAAGCAATTAAAAACATTAAACATGGCAGGAAGAAAGAAAAAATGTTAGGAAGGTTTCTGTTTTAAAGAAAGGGTAATTAGGACTTAGAGTTAGGGTAGACATTAAAGTTAGAGCTGATCAATACGACGATCCAGCACAAGCCTCGTGCACCCCAAAAACACGGAGTGACCCAAGGACAACCGCCTTCTGCACTTTTCCCGTAAGTGTTCTAGCACATTGTTGACACGCAGGGATGCTTTTTGGGCTATTAGTCAACAATATGCTAGAACACTTGCGGGAAAAATTCAGAAGGCGATTGTCCTTGGGTTACTCCGTGTTCTTAAGGTGCACGAGGCTTTTGCTGGATCGTCGTATTGATTCCTTTACAGACTGTAACCACCTATCTTACGGTTGTGAGACGTGGTTGTGGCTGAAATTTTACCGCAATTTCGCTGGGAGCGGGTGCAATTTTTCAGATTAGCACCCTCTAAGCGAGTAAAAACAAGAATAATTTTTTAAACATTGTATTGAAAATTCATTAATTGGCTTTAAGCAAACAACATGATGAAGACCCGTGGGCGTTCATACAAAACGCTTAAAGCATAGAATGATTATTAGATAATTGAATTAAAGAGAATTATTAAGAAACAATCACATTAAATCAATAAGAATTTCAGTTCAATTTTCAAGGTTCAACGATGAGTTTAAAGAGCTACTGTAGTTACTTCAAAAGTAACTTACCTATAGCGATGGTTTATATGCACGACTGTAAAATCATTGAAAATGCGACGATGGGAGCCTACTGGAATTTCCTCGACTTCAGTTGATGTTAATGGTGTAACTATACCACTGTGTATGTTTATTTTTGCTCTTCCTTTACGTTTTATATGAGGATTGTGTTTATATATTCCAGCAAGTGTATTAGAGCTCGTCAGTATTGCAACGACGTCACCATCGTGTGTTGATACAACAATTTGTTCTTGTTGTGGGACTGGTGGATAGACACTACGTCTTTCGTTCACTTTAATTCCTTTATCCGGAGGAAAAGTGTATCTTTGAAGTTCGAATTCCCTGGAAGGATTTGCAATTGCAATTAGGCGAATAAATTGAAGTTGTTCCAGTCCATATCCATGTCCGTCAATAGAAGGAATCCTGGTAGGTGCTTCTATAAAGCTGGCCGAAGAAGTAGAAGGAGACCGGGACCTTACACGTCTTATAGGTTCGGCAGGAGAAGCAGAAGAAGAAGATGAGCGGCCACGAGAAACGCCAGAAGCAGATGCTCCATCAGGCGAGAAGTCAGATTGTGAACTCAATGCTGGAAGGAGACACTGTCGATTAGACTTTGTTTTGCAAAGAAATGATGTATTATTGATAATAATCTATGAAAGCACCGAGCTTATACATTATTTCCGCAGAATAAAGTTATTTTGTATTAATTCTTTTGCTTTTTATTATACAACCAAACTCCAAAGATGCGAAAAGTTCGGAAACCAGAAACTCCAAAGAAACGAGCGTAAAAGTGGCTCACACTCTTGCTGCGTTTAGATTTCGAGGGTAATACATGAGAACGCACTCGAACCTACTACGCTTCTTTGGAGTCAGGACGCTCATATGTGTTGAGCAAACGCATCCTTGGAGCTCGAGTGGATTATTTAGTAATTTTTATTCCATGTTAAGTTTCTCTGAAATTTCCAGTTAATGCTTGAAACCCCCAAGATATATTGGAAAGGGGTAGGGGATAGGCCAACATCATTGCTGTGACCAGTCCAAGGGGTTCTTCCCCGCTCCAACGGGATGTTTTCAGGAGTAGGTGTTTTATTATTTCTTTAAGCTGTCAATGGCATTACTTACCCCGCCCCCCTTATTGCGTTGAAAATGTGTGGCATTGATAAAAATTATTTTTGTGACCAATCAAAGGGGTGAATTTTGTCCATGAGATGTTTGGAAGGGGGTATGGGCTAGGCCAACATTGTTTATGTGTCGACTAAACGGGTGCCTTCCTGCCCGCAAGGTGTTTTCGAGGGGTAGAGGTTTGACCAACGTTATTGCTGTAAACTGTCAAAAAAGTGTTTTTCCAGCCCCCAAGAAATGTTGGAGAGGGTTAGTGACTTAACCTACATTATTTCTTTGGCGGTTTACAGGAATGCTCTTCCGTATTCGCGATATTTTTCACAGGCATAAGGATTTGGCCAAGATTATTTCTGTGATCTTTTAAAAAGATACTTTTCCACCCCTCGAGATGTAAAAAAGAATAAGGCGTTTGACTAAATTCCATTCTGTGACCATTCAAAGGAGTTCCTGTCCACACCAACAAGATTTTGAAAAGGGGTAGGTGTTTGCCACAAATTTTTTTTCGGACACTTCACAGCGGTGCCTTACCGCCTACAAGAGATTTTGCAAATGATAGCTGTCGAACCAATATTATTACTGTAACCAATCATAGGGGTGATTTACCATCCCCACGAAATGTTGGGTATTTCGCCGTAATCAGAAAAAAAATTTTTTGACGGTGTCTATCCACTCTGAAATTTATATTCTGAATAATTAACGTTTAAGGTGAAATACATTGTCGTTTCGTACAAACTACAATGCAAATTGCAATTTTGAAGTATTTATTTTCGGAAAGCAATTAAAACAATCCACATATTTTTTAATTAGTGAAATAAATAATTTATAAGTTCAAAAATACTGTGGTTAACACTGTATCAAATTAATATTTTAGCATTTTGTTGGATTTTATGTGTGTATTCTTAATCACCATCGCATTAATTATGAGGGTCAACCTTGTTCATCAAGTAGATAAAATGAAGGATGCTCCAGTAGGCCGCCTGCGCCCCATCGTAAATTAT
>NC_046666.1:23167500-23186637 GCF_010883055.1 Belonocnema kinseyi
TTATAAGTTGAAAAATAATGTGGTTAACAATGTATCAAATTAATATTTTAGCATTTCATTAGATTTTATGTGTGTCTTCTTAATCACCATCGCATTAATTATCAGCGTCAACGTTGTTCTGCTACGATATTCATGTGTGAATTTTAACTTTTCAGTATACCTAGAACTCCTTTAACTTTCCAAAATAAACAAAATTTAGATTTCCTTGAGTTTAAAATAAATCCGAATTTAAAAAAAAATTACATTTAAAGTTTTTAAAATTCAAAAACTGTTAATTACACATTTTTTATACCCAAGGGATTAATTTACAATTCATTTTAAATTTCCACATGATTAATTATGTAACTTTTTAAAATATAAACGATGCTTGATTAAGGATTTTAAGAATATTACCATTATGAAAGACTTATCTCCTACGGATCAGCAAACAAAAATTGTAAAGATGTGTGAAGACATATAATATTTACAAACACATAAACAAATTCATCAACTATAAAAATATCAAAATTACGAAAATAAGAGTTTTTAAAAACATATTTTATTTAATAGAAATAATAATTACATAACCGACTCAACTTGTTTTAAAAATCTTGGTAAATCTTAGTATCTCAAAATTGATATTATAATTTTACAATCATTTTTAATTTTAATATGGAAAATAAAAATCTAAAGACGTGAACTCAAATAGAGTTTTTAAAATATAAGCACTTTGGTATAATGCACATCTCGACGACAAAATGTTTAGCTTCGACAAGTTTAAAATGTATTTAAAATTATAGATATAGCATGTATTATATTTACCAATAGAACTAAGTATCACCCCGAAGATGAAAACCACAGCAGAAGCGATCCTCATTTTTTTTTAATTAGAGGGAAAACTGAATCATACGTTAATAACAAATTTGGTTTTCACTGTATCAAATTGATACTAGAATATACGTCTGCTATTTTAATTGCAATCTCAATATCTGAGTGTTAAACAGAACGTCCGCATATTTTGTTCCCATCACTTTTTCTTATCAATCGAAATTTGTATTCCTATCGCTTAAATGATAAGATATATTAATTAGCTTAAAGCTGTATTCATTTACGACATTTTTAACTGTTTCAATTATTATTTTGAAATAGTACGTTTGAAAATTTTAATTCTGAAAAATTTCTGTTCAACTGTGAAAATAAGCTAGTCTAATTTTTGTGGACACACGATTTAAATTATTGTTCATTTTTTCAAGCTAATGTTTCAATATTTCTGGTTTTTCTAGTTCCGATCTTTCAGTTTTCTTTCGGCCCTTAAAAAGCAATAGTATGCAAATAACTGCATTTAAAGAAACAGTAATGATGTCAACTATTTACTTCTTATTTACGCTTTGGATTCCCTTCTTAAATTTGTTCTATAATCAGTAGGGTTTTTGTTTTTAATTTTTATAACCAAAGTCAGGGGTTCATAAGTTTAAAAATCACTCTCATACTTTAGACTTCACAATCTTTCCCATAATCTTCTCCTTTCTCGTTTTTTCAGAATACCTCATTTTCTACCGTTTTTTTTTTAAATTTTCTCCTTTCTTTCAGGTTTTTCTATCAAATTTTTATTGTACTTAAAAATTCTCCTCTTTAGTTAAAAATGTAAATAGTTTGTTGCAGTAACACCTAGTATTTTATAATTGCCTTGAATTGTTTTTGATTTAATTGGAATTTTTTATAATTATCAACAGTTATGCTTTTTTATTGAGAATTCATCTTTTTTGGTCGAAAATTCAACTACCTGGTTAAAAATCAATATCTTTGTAAAGATTTCTCATTTAAGTTTTTACCATTTTCTAATACAAACGATAATTATTCCATCTGAAGTTGAAATTTTATATTTTTGGTTAAAGATTGATCTTTTCTGGTTAAAAATTGAGCGATTTGTTTGAGAGATAACTTATTTTGCTGAATGTTTATAATCTTTGTGTTGTAGAAAAGACTTCTCTCTTTCTTGGAAATATATTTCATCGTAAATAGCATTTATTGCTAAAAATGTTGCATATTTAACAGTACATTTATGTATTTAGTTGAATACTGTTTTTCAAGTTATAAGTAATTATTATAAGTTCGTCTTTTTGCACAAAAAATTCGTCGTTTTGAATGAAAAAATCACCTGTTTAGTTCAAAATTTAACTATTTTATTACAATTCTTTCCTTTTATTACGACGATGAAAGCACAATATTGTGCCCGATGCGTTGAAGATTCCCGGATTAATTCCCGGATTAAAAGTGGAATGAAAAACAATTAAAAACAATTCTTTAAGTGCAAGCAGCAAACTCAACTTTCAGGACTCTCAGCAAAATAAAAATGCATACTTTTTAAATAGATGATATCAAGCAGCTTCTGGATCCTGCGATCAAGATTGTCATCAAGATTGATTTATGATTTATCTGATTAGGATGATTGATGATTTTCATATACAGTGAAACTCTTCTATAGCGCTGGTTTCGTGACTGACGTTGGGTGGCAACTAACTCATTATAGCCTGCTCCGCTTTTGTTTGTTCACGCTTGACTGCTCGCCTAAGTGACAGCCTCAGATCCCGCGCACTATACGCAACATTTGTAATGATACAAAATTTTCTTACATGCAAAATTCAAACAAAAAAATCAAAAAGTCTGGTATAAATTTTAAGTTTTAAAATTTTAAATGATTTTTAAATTAAAAAAGGAATTTTTAAATTAAAGTAAATTGAAAAATCTCGCTGCAACATAAAAAATTGAAGATAATTTAAATGAATTCAAAAGAATTTTAAAGAACATAGGACAAGAAAATCCGAATCTAAAAACATCCCATTAGATCTGTGTGATTATCAAATATTTTTTTTAACAAAAGATTGTTGAATGGCTTTTGAAGCAAAAATATATTCGTCCTTTTACTTCAAAAACTCTTTAAGGATCTTTTGTTTGAAGATGCGCATGAAATAATATTTTTACCTAAGAAAGCTACTGTAGTGACATAAAAAATAAGTTACTTATCACTGTGGCTTATATGCACGTGTCTAAAATCATGTGAAAGGCAACGATTCGGACCTACAGGAATATTCTCGACTTCATCTGGTCCATATACATTTACGTCAGAAAAAGGAAGCCTTGTAGGTGGCTCTATAAAGCTGGCAGGAGGAGATTGGGACCTTGCACGTTGAGGAAGTTTGGTAGGAGAAGAAGACCTTAGCAAAAAATCAGGTCCGGCAGAAGAGACAGAACTAGCAGAAAGATTTTCTCCGTCAGCAGAAGACGAAGAAGGCGATTATATATATCACGCTGTAAAGACGGACGCGCACTTCTAAATCTTTAGTGTCTTAATAAACGAATTGTTCTTAATACAGCTTAAATCGTTGCAAATGACAGAGAGCCTCTCCTAAAAATGGTCAGGAACCATGCTATTATTGACAAAGAAGCATTCCCTTACAAAGACGAGGAGTATCCGACCGAGAACCTTGTCCTATTTTTTAAAATTATAAGTAAGGAAAGTGCATTACTCCATCTAGAATCTTCGCTTCTAAAAGCCGAATTAAAGAAAGCAGATGCGACAAATTTCGTGAAGAGCTACTTGACAAAAAACTTCACGAAAATGAGCACATAAATATAGAATAACAGTCCTCGTCAAAAGAGAAAACCTTTGCTTTTCCCACATTACCAGGGCTTAGTTTATGTACAAAAGGTGCAATATTTGCGTGATAGGTGCAGAGCATGCCATGCATACTAGGGTGGTCCAAAAACGCAGGGCAATACTTTTGTGCATGCTAGAAGGCAACCATCATGTGGCGCATTCCAGGCCTCATGAACCTGGTCTGTTACCTCTTTCACCGCCAAGGCTGTGGACCTGTCCTCCGGATGCCGTACTGATCGTCTGCCAAACCCATTTCGTACTTCACACCGGTCCGTAATCTCTTTCAAATTGGCCGTTTCATGAGCTTGCCCATTCTATGAAGCATTCACAGTGGCACTGTACGGTCTGTGGCTTTGGAGTTCATAGGCTTAAGGTTGGTGGGTTTTGGATGTGTAGATTTGGAATGTATGCGATTAGGGTGTGTCGATTTGGATTGAGTAGGTTTGGAGTATGTGTGTTTAGGGTGTGTGGATTTAGAGTACGTGGGTTTGGGGCTTCTGAGTTTGGGTGTTTCGGTTTGAAGTTATTTTATTTGGGACTTGTAGGTTTGTAGTAGGTGGTTTAGAGTTCGGGGGTTTGTGGTGTGTGGGTGTGAAGTGGGTGAGTTTGGGGTTTATAGGTTTAAGGTTTATGAGCTTGTGGTTTCTAAAGTTGGGGCTTATAGGCTTGCGGTTGGTATACTTGGAACTTGTGATTTCAGGGTATGTGAATTTTGAGCTTGCAGGCTTGGGATTTGAGTTAAGAGGCAAAAGAAACATATATAGTATACCTATTCAGGTCCCAGTAAACTTTCAAAAAATTAAAAAAAAATGTAAATGTCGAGGAGTAGGCATTTCCGTTCTTAGTATTTAAAATATTATAATTTATTAAACTAAAAAATAATTTCTATTTTGAATATTAGGAAATAAAAATCTAGCAACGGAAATGCTCACATTTTAATAACCATGTATAAGAAACCAAACCCTAAACTTTAGAGATTGATTTGGTTTCGGCTCCACATGCATTAAAGGTACCTTATGTCACAGGGAAATTATTATTTGTAAATCATTATAAAACGTTTTAGTTTTTCATGGAATAACGTTTTCTGTAAGAAAAATATGGATTTTTGTATCAGTTTCCGAAAAAGATTTAAGCGGGCATTAACGAAACATAGAAGCCTTGCAAATTCTAATACATTGGGTTTTTATTTTTATTTGTAATTACAAATGACTCATAATATTTTCAAGAATGCTTTGGCTCAAAAACATTTCTTTTCACATTTTATAAAGTGATTTAATTACGTGTATCGGTTTCCTTTACATGTTGTACTTTAAAACAATTTACGATGGAGCACAGGTGGCCTACTGGAGCATCCTTTATTTTAACTAGCGTCATTGGTGTAATCGTTACACTTAGCAAATTTATTTCAACTTGATGTCTCTCGCCAAAGCGAGAATTATATTTATATATTCTAGCAAGGTAGTTAGTATTTTCTAATATTGCAAAGACATCACTAGAAAATGTTGATAATACAATGTGTTCTTGATTTGGTTAGGATTCGGAAGAAAAATAAGCATAATAAACGGAAGTTGGTCAAGATAATAACCCTTTCCTTAAGCGGAGGAAAGCCTGGTAAGAAGAGAGAGCCTTTGGCTCTGCTTTGTCTCAAAAACGTTTATTTTATATTTTTACATATTCCTAACTGATTCAATGACGTGTATGGTTGTGGTTTAAGTGATCTACTCTATAAGATTTTGCGATAGGGCGAAGACGGCCTACTGGAGTATCCCTTCTTTCATCTGCGTCCATTGGGGTAATCTTTTCATTTAGCATGTTTACTTTAACCCGAAGGTTGTCGCGAAAGCGGGTAATATATTTATATATTCCAGCAAGATACTTAGTATTCTCCAATATTGCAAAAACGTCACCAGAATATGTAGACAATACAATGTGTTCTTGATTTGGTATCAGTATATAGCGCTTCGTTTCTCCGAGTAATAAAAGACGTTTATCATCAGGAAAAGTGTATTTCCGAAGATGGAATTCTCGGTTTGGATTTAAAACGGAAGTAAGTATAATAAACTGAAGTTGGTCAAGATTATAACCCTTTCCATCAGCAGAAGGAAGCCTGCTAGGTGGAGCCGAGCACCTGGGAACAGGAGACCTGGACCTCGCACGAAAAGAAGGTTCGGCAGGAGAAGACCTCAGCGGAGAATCAGGTCTGAAAGCAAAACCATTAAATTAGCACAATGGTTTCCAAAATCTCATCAGTTTTTGTAGACTCTTAATAATTTTAAAAATATTTTCTAATGTATCGAAATCTTCCTAAATACTTTTTTGATAGACTTTCATTTCTGTTGCTGTCCATGGGAGAACTTTTTTGGTACAATCGTGGGTTTTTTGTCTTTGCTAAAGAGAAGAAGTGTGTGTAGGGCAGAAAGGGCAGCGAGTACGGAGATCAGGTAAAAAGGAAGAAGGGTGAGCAACGGCAAAAGTGTTAAGGATGAAGGTGAGTTTGTGCAAAGTGAAAATTGCTGAAAGAGTAGTTTTTGATGGTAGGAGTAGGACAATAGTTAGTGGAAGATCATACAGAATAGCACGTAGTAACAGAAACGAGATGTGACGATTTTGATATTAAAGTTAGTAGGGTAGAAGTGACGTTGATTGGAAGGGCAGCATCAGTGAGGAAAGTTCCGAAACGCCGTCAAGGGAGGGGATAAAAGCGAGGAAAGACTCAAACGCTGATCCAAAACCTCCAAACCTACAGCGCCTCAATAAATTTAAAAAATGATCAAATAAAGTCAAGCTCGACCACATGTGAACGTGCTAATAAAAAAAGTGGAAGGATATAATGATTTTGGTAGGGGCAAGGATATTTATACGTAGAAAATGACGTTAGGGGATAGTGAGTGTGAAACTTAGGAGAAAAGTGAAATAACCCGTGTAAAGAGATGAAAGACACGTTATCGGGTATACCAGAGATGATAGTAAAGAGACAGCAAGAGTTTCACCAACAGAGAAATGGCGAGATGAAAAATTCGGACAAAGAGATGAGCAACTTAAATATCAGGAAGAAGATTATAAGCGGAATAAGGGATGAGAGAAAAAATAACATAATAGTTAAAAGGTTAAAAGTGGAAAGTGAAACTGGGCAAGCCGAAATAAAAAATCTTATAACAGATATTGAAATTCAGGTAAGGGTAGTAGTTAAAAAACAAGAAGGACGAATGAAATAATTGTAGGAATGTTTCTAGTAAAATTATGGAGTGAGGAGGAGAAAACGTAAATGATAAGAAACAAAATTATTAAGAGCAAGAAGGGGAAGAATAGAAGAAGAATTAATCTTAAGGTATATAGCAGATAGCATGGATAGAGAGAAAAAGGAGCCCATTTTATGGATTGGAATTTACAAAGATACAGAAAAATGAGTAGAAATTATGCTAAAACGAAGAATTAAAAGAAATAAAAAAAATGGAAAAAGAATGGAGAGGCAAAAGAGTTTCGACTGAAAAATTAAATAATGCCAAACATCAAAGACGAAAAAAAGTCAGGATGTGATTATGATGAGTAAAACTAGACAGATGAGAAGGAATTAAAGTATATGAAGCGGATGCTGAGGAATAGTTACGTCTGGACAACGCAGAAATCAAGGAAGGAAGACGTTGAAGAGAAAAGTATGGACGACAGTCTCAGGATAAAGAAAAGAATTATCATTCAAAGTAAGAAGATCGGGGAAGAGGGAAAAAATAGAATGAATAATGGTAAAAATGCTTGGGATGAAATGGGAATCAATAAGGGAAAAGATTATTTCAGGTATATGTTAGCCAAAAGTATACCGACTAATTCAAAGCATCGGTAATTTAGAAATATGTCAGTTATCGGATTAAAAATGTTATATATTACACCCACATAATGAAGAATAATCAAATTGTATACCATCTAAAACTACAAAACGAAATTACCAACGAATAATAAGAAAATCAATATAGCTAAAAAGGGGACAAAAAAATTAAAATTATAGAGTATGTTGGAAATATAGACAACGTGAGAAAAAATAGATGCAAGACTTTGTCAGTACGTGCCTCGTCGAGTTTTTTGAATTGTACGTGCCTGGTCGACTTTTGTCAATTGTACGTGCCTGGTCGAGTTTTTTCAATCGTACGTGCCTCGTCAAGTTTTCTAGATTGTACGTGACTTTACAAGAGGCTTATTCCTATATAAACCCCAGACTTACCCTGCTGATTGCCTTTTAGTTCGTGGCAGTCACACTGTCAACTTAAAACTTCAATTCTACAAACCGCTTTAAAAAAATCGCGATCAAATCGACAAACGTGAAATATTCTTTAACGAAGAAGCGCATTGTGTAAAGTGGCATACTTGTATTTTCCATTGTGGAATAATTCAAAGTACTAAGTGTAAACTAAGTCCCTTCGGCCCATGGTCGTCGAGTACGTTGATTTCCGAATAGTTCGTGAGCATCTACTAAAAACACCCGGTAGAATTCCGTCGGTCTTCTACAAATCATCGGGGATATCATCGACACTACAAATCTTCTCTTGCCCTTTCAAGACTGAAAGGTAGCGTAAGTTTTATAAATCTTTTATTGTAAATTAATTATATGTTCTTAAATTATAATAAATCTACCAATTACTTGTGAAAATTGCCATATTTTTCAGTTTGAATAAAATGCAATCCCCGTAGTATTGACGAGTGACAACGATCCCACATTGAATAATCAGTTAGGCTTTACCACCCTGACTTAATCAGCCCTTTAACCTCCCTTACCCATCCCATTAAAAAACTACCCTCGCCTTTTGCTCGGGACGTAACAATAGGAGTTGCTGAAGTTATATTTTTATTTAGACAAGCTACTTTAGTGACTTCAAAAGTAACTTACCTATCACTACGGTTTATATGCACGACTTTAAAATCATTTAGGAGACGACGGTTGGCGCCTACAGGAATTTCTTCGAGTTCCTCTGATGTTAATGCTGTGACTGTGCCGCTTCCTATGTTTATTTTTGCCCGGCCTTTACGTTTCATACGGGGATTATGTTTATATATTCCAGCAAGTGTATGTTCGCTTGTAAGTATTGCATAGACATCACCATCGTGTGTTGATAACACAATATGTTCTTGGGGTGGCACTGGCGGATAGACATTACGTCTTTCGTTTACTTTAATTGTTTCATCCGCAGGAAAAGTGTATCTTTGAAGTTCGAATTCCCTGTGAGGACTTTTTAATGAAATCAGACGAATAAATTGAAGTTGTTCCAATCCATATCTATGTCCATCAAGAGAAGGAATCCAAGTAGGTGCTTCTATAAAGCTGGCAGAAGGCGATCGGGACCTTACCTGTTTCGAAGTTTCGGCAGAAAAGACGCCATCAGGCGAGAAACTAGACGGTGAACTTGATTCTGCAAGGACAAAATGACGAATACATTTTTTTAAAGTAAATATTTTTGTGCTACTGATAATTATATAGATGGTACTGAGCTAATACATTCTTTTTGCAGAATGAATTTATTTTGTAGTAAAGCCTTTTCTTTTTGATTATACACTCAAACTCCAAAGATGCGATAAGTTGAATTATCGGGAACTCCGAAAAAACGACCGCAAAAGGGACTCGCACTCCTGCGGCGATTAGATTTAGAGGGTGATACGTGCGAACGCACACAGGCCTACAACGCGCGCGCGCACATTTAATGTAAGGCAGCGCGTACTCTAGCTCGCTTGATTCTCGAATAGGGTAGGGATAGAGGGGAACAAATTTCGCTCGCGTATAGCACTCGCATCCTTGTAGTTTAATTAAATTATTTTGTGATTTTTATTCCATTTTTAGTAGTCTCTGAAATTCCTAGTTAATCACCAACAAAAAGATTTGGGGAACGAATTTACTAAATTTGGAATTGGCTTGAATTTAAGATTTGGGAAACATTATCTTGTTTGGAAAAGCTTGGACTTTGAAACTACACTTCGAAAAATGCATTGTTAGGTGCTTTAATACGTCAGTTCCAAAAGTTTTACTAAATTTTATTCATCTGTGAATCTTATAAGTTTCTATCAAAAATTTTTTAATTAAACTTCATAATATCTTAAACGTGGAAGACTTATTTAAAATCTTACGTTTGTATCTATCGCGAAAGCTTATACACTTCTTAATTCACATTTTCCTATTAGAAATCTGCGAAATTCTGTGTTTTGAAATTGCTTAAAAAATTATGTCAGATTTCGTACATTGTGAGATTTTATGTTTTTTCCATCGGAGATTTTTAATAGCAGCGAGTATTTCTCATATTTGAATCAGGCATGCTTCAAATTGTATTTAATCAAGATATTCTGATAGATAAAATTTGATGCAAGTCATGTAATGATAAGATCTTACAGAACCGACGGAAACTTCCTAAATTCTAATAACGTATAATTTGACCAATCTCCAGATTGGATAATATTTACTGAAATTCAAGTAAGAAGTTGCTGAGAAAAACGCATAACATTTCTCATCGGATACATTTGTCAAAAAATTTCTCAGATTCTAGAACAGCGGATTGGTATCAATTCCTGTGACAATACAATTTAATAGATTTTCAATGGGAACTGTTGATAGGAAAAAATCAGACTTCTATGAGAATAGGATTTGATAGAAATTGCCAGCCTTCCAAAACGTAGGAGTTAATATAAGTCTTGTGCTGGTGGTATAGGTATCATAGAAATTGATAAATTTTAGTCAGAGTATGATTTCTAATGGTGTCAATGAGTTACTTTTAACAGAAAAGTATCCGATTTCTATAAAGATTGAATATCACATATATTCCTGTCCTGGATTCTGAAAAAATACAAGTCTTCTACAAATATAGTAATAGGTTTTCTAGAATGATAGATTTCGATAGACATTTCAATTAAATGTGCCGATAGTTTTTAATGTAACTAGATACGATTTTCACGTACCCGGGTGGAAATTCAAGTCGGGGGCTGGCCATTCCACGGCTTTAAGCCGGGAGCTGGTCGAGGGGGGTGGAGGGGGATGGCGACTCAAAGACGGGCTGTGGCCGGGATTTCTGGTCTGAATCCGACCAGCATCGTCACGCTGCGCTGCCTAGCGTCCGGCTATGGAGTATGGCCGGGAGCTGGCCGGGGAGCCCGACCTTGACCCGGACAAGATTAATTGGGGCTTTTTTAAATAACTCAGGTTTCAATTGTATGGCAAGCATCAGTCACTGTATTAGGGGATCAATTTTATTCTTTTTTACTGTATAATTGGAGCATATTAATGTATGAAATTCCACATGCCCAGCACACAGACCTACATATCTATACCTAAATATAACGCCTTGCAGTCGGAAGAGCTAACCACTGGGCTAAACCGATAAGTTGAAACTCGTTGAAAAAGCCATTCTCATAGGCTACAGTTAAGAAAAGTTAAAATATCAAATTTCCAGTTCTCTTTTTTTATTATTTATTGTTATGCCACGTTATATAAATATGAAATACACGAACTTTCAACTGGAATATCAATAAAATACTTTTATTACACTATTATATAATGTTATTCTACATCATTGAATTTTCATGACTCTTTGTTTCTAGTTTGGAAAATGAAAGAGGAGGTAATAAAGTCCATGTCTCTGCTTTGTTCCGGTGGAAATTTTTAAAAATTTTCGAAGAAAATACTCAAGAAAGTTACTCAAGAAAGTTTTTACATTCTCATCAGAGAAGGTATTTGCTTTGTGTAAAATTTGACCCCCTATCCCACTTTTTGTCAAATATCCACGTTTTGAGACCCCCTTAAACCAAAAAACAGGTTTTCACGAATGTGTCTGTATGTCTGTCTGTATGTATGTCTGCATATCTGTCTGTGAACACGAAAACTTTGCAAAAATTTAATCTATTAGATTGCCCTTTGGTACACTCGTTTAGTCTCCTAAACTACGGGTCAAGTTCGTTAGCCAGCTATTTTGGATAAAAATTTAAAAAGAGGGCACATTTTGAATATTTTTGAAACCACTTTGTTTCAAATTCAAAATTTCTGGGTACGGTTATTTATATTATTCAAAACGTCGAACAATTTATACTAACGGCTGCAACCACTTTTTGGAAGGATGCGTTGTTTTGGCTTTAATCATGAAAAACGTCACTAACAGTAAAGAAATGTGCCTGCTGTGTAGGTACTTTCTTACAAGAACTTTTGTCTTTTAATTTTTTTTCGTCTCGTGTGTGGGGTTCTAAAAAATGTTACTTTTCACGTTTTTGATGCTATTTTTTATAATTAAAAGTAAAAACAGAACTATCAAAAAACTTTTCATGACAAATGAATCATTTTTACATTCTCATTAGAGAAGGAATTAGATTTGTATAAATTTTGACCCCCCCCACCCCCAGTTTTTATTAGAAGTCCACGTTTCGAGACCCCTGAATCCAAAAAACAGGTTTTTATGAATGTGTCTATCTGTACGTCTATATGTCTGACGTTATGCTTATCTTTATGTGTCTCTGTTTGTCTGTGGGCACGATAACTTTTGAAAAAAATTAACCAATTAGATTTGCTTTTGGTACACTCTTTTAGTGTCCTAAGCTAAATGGAAAGTTCGTTAGTCAGACATTTTGGATAAAAAATCTTAAATTTAGCCCATTTTAAAATTTTTTGAGCACACATTTTCTCATGATTCAAAAATTCTGTGTGCAGTTGTTCATTGTACTTGAAAAGAAAAATGTTACTTTATGATAGCCCTACAAGATTATCCTATCAACCTTTTGAATCTTTTCGAAAAATTCAAATTTCGACCGCACGAAAACTCATTAAAAATAAAAAATTGCATTTTGAGGTCAAACTATGCAAGATAGGAAATAAAAATGATAAGACAAACATTGTAAGTCCAAAAAATATCTACAAATTTGTTATTAATCTCTTTTTTATGGGACACGTAGTTTTTGTTTTATTTATAAGAAAAACATTCAAAATACAAAAGTTCAATTTTTAGACACAAAACAAGCGAAGCCAAAATAAATAGATAACATTTTTTCACCGAAGATAGAGCAAACAAATTTTTATTAATAGTTTTTTTTTACATTCTCATCAGAGAAGGTAGCGCCTTTTGAATATCTTTGAGGCCATTTTTTCCAAATTCAAGAATTCTCTGAACGGTTATTCATAGTATTTAAAAATTCAAACAATTTATTTAATGACTTCTTTCATAGAATAAAAAATTATGAGAGTTATAGTATTTACAAAATTCCAAAAAATACACAAAAATTAACCTTTTAAATCAATTACCGGACGATCTGATAAAATGGCAAGTGAAGAAAAAGTTTTATTTCTAAATGTTTTGTTGCAAGATTTTCACAGTACTTCAAATATTCTCAAATATAATAATGCATTTAAAAAAATATAGATACAGAAGTTAAAGAGCGGTAAGGCTGCTCAGTAGAACGTATATGTAAAGTTTTAATCATAAAGAAAACATTGGAAATGAGCAAATTCAGTTTATGGAAAAACGACAAAAGTTGCAATAAAACGTTGCATAACCAAATTTTTAAAAAAGAATGCGCATTTGTTTATAAGGGACGCTGAAATTTCGTCTGTTCTGATACTAATGAAAGTTACGAATCAGAGTGGGATGATGGTCGTGGGGGCTAGAGCGTAGGCTTTGGACCCACTCCATCGGCTTTGCGGGTTCAATTCCCACCTCGCACTCTAGAAGAGCCTCGGTGGCCCATGAGGTGAACACTAGCCTAGCAAGGGATTTGTTCATCTCCGGAGAGTCGTGGGACCGGTACCTCTAGGGAAAAAGGTTTTCTTTAAGTACTTAAAAGCTGTTGCGCTTGGTGGTTCGGATTCCACCTTAAACTGTAAGCCCCCCTCCCACCACCAAAGTAAATGTATGGGGAGTGTAAAGGGATAGGGAAGAAGGTGCAAGGAAAATGTAAATCCTTAGGGGACACATTAGAAGCTTCTATTCCAAGTTACGTATTATAATAATAATATATATTCATGAAAATGATTTAAAATTTCAGGGATAAACTCGCGTGGAATATTTGAAATTATTAATACGGATATTATTCATATCAATAACATTAAGAAGAAATTTGTTTTTAATTTTACATTTGAAGTTTGAGATTGAGTAAATTTGAAATTGTAAGTATACCTAGAACTCTTTCAATTTTCCTAAATAAAGAAACCTTAGCTTTCCTTGTGTTTAAAATAAATCCGTTTTTTTTTATTTTATTTAGAGTTTTAGAATTTAAAAAACTGTTAAGCACACATTTTTATCAGCGAGATATTAATTTACAATTCATTTAAAATTTCCATATTATTAATTATGTAAGTTCTTTAAATATAAACGATGTTTTGATTAAGGATTTAAAGAATATTACCATTATACAAGAGTTATCTTCTACAGATCAGCAAATAAAAAAAAAAGTAAAAATGTGCGGAGGCAGATAGCATTCACAAATATGTAAAGAAATTCAGCAACTATAAAAATATAAAAATTACAAAGATAAGAGTTTTTAAAAACATATTTTATTAGATTGAAATAATAATTATATAACTTACTTAACTCGTTTCAAAAATCTTGATAACTTTTAGCATCTAAAAATTGCTTTTAGTAATTTTACGAATAATTATTATTTTTTATATTGGCAAATGAAAATCTGAGGTACTTGAACTTATAACTTATAAATAGAATTTCATTGTTTAAAGAAACTAGTTCAATAAATTAGTTTATTAAATATATTTTATCAAAAAAAGGAATTGATGATCACACGAATACAAAAAAATTTATCGGGCTATTATTATTGTCTGTAATGCATACATGCAAGCGGGACAACATCAATAATAATAATAATTGACTTCCTGAAATTTGGTTTCTGCAGTGGAATTTTTTATATGACTGGCTGGGGTTAAATTATTAATTATTTAGGGCAAACTCAAATCAATTTTTGTAAATATAAGGAATTTGATATAATGCATATTACAACGCTAAAATTTTTAGTTTAAACAAGTTTAAAATGTATTTAAAATTATAGATAAAGCATGTATTATATTTACCAATAGAACTAAGTATCACCGCGAAGATGAAGAACACAGCAGAAACGATCCTCATTTCTTGCAATTAGAGGAAAAACCGATTCATACGTTAATAATAAATTTGTTCTTCACTTTATCAAATTGATATTATATATTTTCTCTTAAGCATATGTCTGGTATATTAATCGCAATCTCATATGTTATAGGCGTCAAACTGTTAAATAGAGCGAACGAATGATTCATTCCTATCGCTTTTTCTTATCGTTATAAATCTGTATACTTATCACTAAAGTGGTAAGATAAATTAATTACCTTGAAACTGTATTCCTTTACGAAATTCATAATTGCCTAATTTATTATTTTCAAATAGTATGTTCAGAAATTGAAATATTGAAAAAGTGCTGTTTAGCTGGAAAAATAAACTAGTTTAATTTTTGAGGACACAAGTTTTAAATTAATGTTCATTTTTTAAAGTTAATATTTCGCTATTTCTGCTTCTTCTAATTGTATTCAATTGTTTTTAATTTAATGTTTAACACAAACACAAACTCTAATTATTCCATCTTAAGTTAAGAATTTATATTTTTGGTTAAACGTTGATCTTTTCAGCTTAAAATTTCAGAGAATTGTTTAAGAAATCAATTATTTGGCCCAAATTTCATATTCTTTCCTTTATAGAAAATTTGTTTTCTTGGTTTGAAAATTAAACCATAGAGTTAAAAATTATTTTTTTGTGAAATAGTTCATTGTATTGTATAAAAGACTTATATGTTTCTTTCAATTCTATTTCGTCGTAAATATTATTTTTTGAAAGTTGCTCATATATTTGGGTTTTAAATTCGTCTTTTTGCACAGAAAATTTGTCGTTTTGGATTAAAGATTCACCTCTTGAGTTGAAAATTTATCTATTTTGTTACTCTTTTTTTATTTTTTTTTTAAGACGATGAAAGCACAATATACAATATACAATTTAAAACAACTCTTCAAGTGCAAGTAGCAAACTTAACTTTCAGGACTCTCATCGAATTAAAATTGTATGCAACTGTTTCAAGCGAGGCTGGTGAGACGAGAAATGCTGGGAGAGTAAAGAGAGATTAAAAAAGTGGGTGAGCAAATGGAGAAGAGGGGAAATGGAGAAGGAGGAGTATAACAGGAGAAAAAAAGAACATGAGAAGATGCTGGAAATGAGAAGAAAAAAGTGAAAGGAAGAATATAAAGCAAAAGTAGAAAAAGCGATCAAAGAAGGTTAGGCGTGGTATATGATAAATAGGGATATAGGGGAAAGGAAGGGCGTTAACGAAGAAATAGAAATAGAGGAATGGACGGATTATTTTAAGGGTCTATTAGGGGGAGAGAAAAATAAAATCAAAGGGGAAAAGTGTAGGATAGTCCAAGGAGAAATGGAGGAAGGGAACGAGATAACAAGAGGAAGTGGATGAGGCAATAAGTAGGTTAAAAAGAAACAAGGCGACGGAAGAAGATGGGATGTAGAACGAAGCGATGAAGTTTGGAGGAGAAGGGATTAGGAATGGGATGTGGAAGATCTGCAACAAGGTATGGAAAGGGGAAGGTTAGCCGGAAGAGTGGACGACGGGACTGATGGTACCGCTTGTCAAGAAAGGGGAAGGAAAGAAGGTAGAGGAATACAAAGAGATCACTCTCATGTAAGTCGGCTATAAAATGTATGCAGAAATCTTAAGAAAAAGGTGGGAGAGTCAGGTAGAACAAAAAGAAGTATCCCACATAATCAGACGGGATTTAGAAAAGGGGAGAAAGAAAGGGAAACTAGTAGCTTTGTTCGTATATTTTAAAGCAGCGTTTAACTTAGTGAACACAAAAGTGCTATGGCAGGCAATGAAAGAGAGGGGTATAGAGGATAAGTTGGTGGAGAGGATAAAGGAAATTTTTACTGAACCCAGGATTAGGGTTAAAATAGGAAAGAAAAAAGGGCAGGTTTTCTGGGCAGGCCGAGGTCTGAGGAAAGGGTGCCCGTTGAGTCCGTTACTATTTAGTATCCTATTGGCAGACTTAGAGGAGAAGCTAAAGAAGAAAGGGAAAGGAGAAACGGTTTTTGGTAACAGCAAACTATACTCTCTAGCATACGCGAACGATGTAGTTCTATTAGCAGATGATGAGAAGGGGATGGACCTAATGATGAGAATCTTCGAAGAGCATGTGGGAACAAAAGAGCTGACGGTGAACGTAGATAAAACAAGGTTGATGTGTTTCAGAAATAGAAAGAGCAAAATGAATTACGTTTCGAAGATAAACGGACAAAAATTGGAAATTGTGGAGGAGTTCTGTTACCTAGGTTTTTGGTTTGAGGCAGAAGGGGGAAACGAGCTGCAGGTGAGGAAAAGAATTGAATGTGCGAGTAAAGTAAAGGGCCAAGTATGGGGTATCGGAAAGAGAAAGTTCAGGAACGATTGGAGAATGAGGGTCTGGTTGTTTGATTCGTTGGTGTGGGCGGTGTTGTGTTATGGTGTGGTCATCTGGGAGAGGAAGGAATATAGGAAAGTAGAGAGCATGCATGAGCGATTTCTGAGGTGGATAATGGGGGTTAGCTGTGGTTGCCCAGGATATATGTTAAAAGAAGAGTTAGGAAAAGAAAATATGGTTACTAGACAAATTAAGAGAGCCTGGAGGTTTAAAGTGAAGTTAAAAAGGGGAAAGGGATGTAGAATATCAAAAGCATGTGTTGGCGAAATTCGGAGCAATGAAACGAGAGGTAATGTGGGAAATTCAAAATGGGATGAAGAAAGGAGAAAAATGAGAAGGGTGTGTAATATTCGAGAAGGGATTATGGAGTGACAGGACATAGAGTTAGAGCTATTGGTTAAACAAGGAGAAGAGAGATAGACAAAGATTATAGATTCGAGGTACAATAGATGGTATATGATCGTCAAAGGGTTGACGGAACCAGAATATCTGCAAAAAACAAAAAGGGAAGAAAAATGAAGTAGGGTTGTACGGTTCATCATGTGAGAAGGAGTGAGAGCATGCAGAAATTGGATGGATGAAAAGGAGAATTCATGCAGAGTATGTGGATACGAAATGGAGTCATGGGCACATGTATTAGAGAGATGTACAGGACAGGAAGAGGGAAAGTTGAGTGCGTAAGCTGGATCTTGGATGGTAGTGTAGTGTTATTTCTTAAATAACAGAGCCAAATCTGTTAACAATTTATTCACCTCGCACCAAATAATATTTATAATATGAACTCAAAAAATATATTCAAGTTGATGCAAGAAGAATTAACCTTTGGAAAGTTTAGAAGCCAATAGTTTTATGAATAGGAGAAACCATTCTAAGACGAAAGAAATTTGATCCTTTAAAAATTCATAGTCTCCCAGCGGATACATTTTTCATCCTCACGTCAAAAATACGTTTTCAAATTGCTCTATTCACAAGTAGCAAATTCTGGATCGTACAGGAAGTACGTTGCAAATTTTAGGTGAAGAGGGTGTAACACCAAAAACTACGGTTAATGACAGATTAGGAAGGGAAGGGGCGGTTTCAATTGATGTAACATCACAAACTAAGAAAACATTAAGTACGTTTATCGATGATAAATTTTAATCTTTAATTTTTTTATTAATCTTCTTTATAATAAAGAGTTTGGATTTCGTAGCACTAGAAAATTTCGAGACATTCAAAATTTAATAACTTCTACATTGTTCGCCTAAAAGCTAGACGAGCAATAACTTCTTTCAACGCCAGTAAGTGGAAAAGACGCTACCATTTAATAAAAATACCTCTTCGGTTTTCATGTTCAATTTAGTGAAACAAAGAAGAGTACAACAAATTACAAGAATTAATTTGGTCATCTAAACCTACATTCCCCCAAAAAATTATAGAGTTAACATTCTGGCACATCTCTAGCTTCTGCTCTTTCTCCAGTCTTGAACTTTATATTTACTTTCTATCTATCCATCTATTTTCTTCTTCTAATTCGGTCGCACCATACAGTCTGTCAAGTTAAAGCGTGGGTAACTTTTTTGGTAAAATATTTTATTTAAACGCATGTTTCTACATGGAATTACATTTGTCAAGGTATCGAGCAAAATGCTTTTCTGTTAGTATTTTGTCCAATCACCGCCGCAGTCGATGATGGCCTGGCACCTCGAAGACATGCTTCCGACGAGTTTTTCCGCGTACTCTCTCGACAGAGACCTCCAAATCCGACGAATTTGTAGACACAGCTGCTTCAATGTGTGTACCTTTCTTCCACGAAGCTTCAGCTTGACGAAGGCCCACACGTTTTCGATTGGGTTAGCGTCAGGTGACTGTGAGGGCCAATCCAACGTTACGACTCCAGCCTCCTCCTTCCAAGCCCTACACTGCTTGCTGCGGTGTTTGGGATCATTATCCTCTTGCAGTATTCAGGTCTCGCTTTTATCGACGAACATCTTTTTGGCAGATGGTAATAAAGCCTTTTTGTAGATTTCCACCATTTTCTCCGCGTTCAGGTTGTAGGTGAATAGGTGCAATCTCC
>NC_046666.1:23186737-23262460 GCF_010883055.1 Belonocnema kinseyi
GAGGGAGCTCTTCTTAATATTTTGACACCAAAATCATGTCGATACACCTTACCGACTGCGAGTAAAGCCACCCACGCTTTAACTTGACAGACTGTAGGACTAGTGTAGACTCCCTTTACACATCGGCTCTTAGTCAGTGTTCAAATGGTTAAGCTTCATTCAGTATTGCTTCTCCTCACACCTAGTGCGTTGCATTTTTGATTCAACTCCTACCCAGTATGTCGTATCTATGCTTCGCCTCGTACCCAGTGCGTCAAGTTCATTATTCAAATCGCACCCAGTGCGTCAAATCTATACTTCGACTTGCACCCAACGCATCGAATGTATCATTTAACTCGCACCCAAATCACCAAATAGACATCACGCAGCAATCACAATCACAACTTCTCACAGCAATGGTCAGCCTAAGTGATAGAGGTAATCTTACGAAGGGGGTACGTGCGCTCATTAATCCGTAATCAGAATCAACTCTTGAGATTGCGAGACTGAGTCGCAGAGTTGGCAATAAGATTACGTCAGTCAAGTTTGGAATTGGTGCAGGCAATGGTCAGATTTTCGGTGTCGCAAGGCTTCAGACGTCAGTCCACATAAAGATGAACACAGAGCTTCCACGCATCAAAACCAAAGTGCATGGTCTGAAAAACATCAGCATCATTACTTCACCACTCCACTGCGATCACGACATAGCATCTCGCTTTGGCAATCTCAGACTGGCTGACTCAGATATTCTCAGACTGAACCAGTCCATGCTATCCTCGGAGCTAATATCTAGGGTCGTGTGATCTTGCCGAGCCTAAGCCTTGTCAATCAAAATACGGCGTTCAGCAGGGTATTCGCTGGGATTCTTCAGGCTTTCTTATTGGCTACACAAAAGCTCACGTTCCTACTGTCCAGTCTCCTGCTGACACCGAACGACGGCAGGAACATGATACAGAAATTTTGGTCATTCGAAGAAATTCCTCGGGCTGTGAGAAAAAGTCTCGAGGACGAAGCTTGCGAAAGTATCTTATTGAACATGTATCAATTTGAGAGGAGTGGCAGATATTTCGTGACAATTTTTCTCTCAAGCCAGGTACTAGTCACCTGTTACAAGAGAGTCTCTCGAATACCAGACCAGCATTAGCCTAAGTTCATTGTCCAATGCAACGAGATCAAAGTTCGTGTACTGCATATGTAAAATTAATTAACGACTTCCAACAGCTGGGGCATAAGAATGAGGTCACTTTGCACAATCTAAACTGGCAAGAACAGAACAACGGCCGGAAATTTCGGGTGATCTTCGACGCGTATGATAATGAAGCCGCTCTCTGCCCAAGGCTTTCGACTCTATCGCGAAGGACTGCAATGCTGATGACTTCTTGGGAGGCGCTATTTTCGTCGATTCTGCTCACAGAAAAATCAATCATTTAAATGAGTTGCTTAAATCGGGCAGTTAGGAGCTGAAAAAAGGGGTCAACAACAACCCCTCTGTTTCGGAGAACCGATCTTATTACTTAATGCAGGCTGCTATTACAAATCGGCTAGGTACTATGATCCAGCTGAATGGCTCACTCTCATAACCGCCGTGTCATAATTTAAACAGTTAGAGAGAACATTTTGCTTCTGTTGCTTTATTCCGATCTCCCTACATTTTTATTCTTATCGTTAAAATGATAAGATATAAATAAATACATGTGAGCTATATTTATTTGCGTAACTCTCAAATGCGTAATATATTATTTTTAAATTGTTAGTTTAAAATTTTAAATTCTGAACAATTTGTGTTTAACTAAAAAATATTATAATCTACCCTGATATACGTATATGTTTAGAATATTGAGAATTCGACCTCTAAAAAAGTTCGACCTTTCGCAAAATTTATGGAATTCATTAGATTCGCGAAATTCATGGAATTAAATTAATTAAATAAATGAATGCAATTAATTGAATTGAAGGTATTTATGAAATTCATTTAACGGAAGGAATTAGAAGAAATCACGGAATTCAAGATGCCGCTGGTTAAAATCTTCTTATCTATATTTTGAATTTCTTTATTATTTTTAAAATTTTTGAATTGCAAATAACTCAAATATTAATTTTTAATGCTCCCGGAGATTAGTGTTCATTTTCGAAAATAGTATAATTATTAGGAAATAAAAAGCGTGGTCGCTAGGCAGGCCCTTTGCCAAAGCACCGGCGGCGCTGGCTAGAGACAGCCGCTCGTGACTCAGCAGAACATCGACGGCCGCGTCGACCCTGGTTTTTAAACTCTTATAACTTTTGAACAATTACAAAGACGCCGAAACACGTGTCTAATTGTTTTTGAAGTACTATCAAGTAATGATAGTCTGATCAAAGAGTCAATATCGCAGAGGAGGCCTTCTCTATCTAAGAGTTCTAAACATTTTTTAACCAAGTTAAATAAATGATTAAATTATCAATTCTGCTTTGTGAAATATTGGTAAGAGAGCTCTTGTTTTCATAATTTTTATATCTGGATGGACACCAAAATCTTTTTAACGTATCTATACTTTTAGCTGTCTACACAAGTATTTACAATTTTTATTCCCTGATCCCTAGGAAATAAGTCTGGTACAATTGATGCTTGTTATTTAAATATTTTCAGTCAAATCCTAGTATATTTCATTTTTTATTATTGTTTTTCAATCTCTAACGAAATTTACATATTACAATTTGAGAATCGTATGTATATAATAACTAATGTATATAATATATAGACACTTCATGGTGTGTTCCATATATTTTACAAAAATATTTTTGTCGCCCTGGACTTATTTTATACAAAGTTTCGAAAACAATCATCATTTTAAAGAAAAATTTGTTTAGCTCTACTATAAATAAAATTAAGAAAAATTCGTTAGCATTTATACTTAGTTATTTACAAGTTTGTGGTCTTCCTTCCTTTTTATGGAAAAACTAACTTTTATTTGAATTTAGTTGCGAAAGCTCATTTAGTGCGTTGATAGGTTATTGACAAGTCAAAAATATAGATAGATAATTAATTTTACTTTCATGGATAAATAATTACCAGCCTATTGAGATATCAAAATATAAGCTTTCAAAAATCAAAAATAATTGTAAACTTGTATCCTCAAAAATTGAGCTACTCTTAAACTATGCATTTAAGACTCACAATTCTGTATATTTTAAATGCACATTGAAGGGTAGCATTCGGTATTTTTCCAGTTGAACATAAATCATTTAGAGTTTTTAATTTTTAACAAACAATTAAAAAATAATAAAGGAAGCAGTTAAGAATTACGGAAATACATTTTATAGGCATGTGCTTATATCTTACCACTTTAACGATTAGAATAAGAATTTAGGGCGACAAGAAAAAAGTGACAAAAACACAATTTTTGGTCTTTCTGTTTAACACTCAGATTTTTATTTTAGCAGCTTGACGCACAATTTTTGGTCTTTCTGTTTAACACTCAGATTTTTATTTTAGCAGCTTGACGCCTACAACATATGAGACTGCGATTGAGATCAAAAATATATACTCTAATAAATCACTGGGATAATAATTTTATGCAATAAAAATTAAATTCTTTATTAAAGTATAAAGCAGTTCACCCTATAATTTCAAAAAATGAGGATCGTTTCAGCTGTGTTCTTCATCTTCGCGCTGATACTCAGTTATATTGGTAAATATAATGTGACACTATATCTATAATAAACAAAATATTTTTTATTTTTTGAAGATATTCTGGTTCCGTCCACTCTTCAACCATCATATACCATCTATTGTAACTCAATTCTATAACCTTTTTCTATCTCTCTTGTTCTTGTTTAACTAATAGCAACTCCTGGGCAACTCCAGCTAACCCCCATTAACCACCTCCGAAATCGCTCATGTATGCCCTCTACTTTCCTATGTTCCTTCCATCCCTAGATCTCTACACCATAACACAACAGCACGCAACCCAGCGCAACAAACAAGCAGATCCTCATTCTACAATCGTTCTTCAACCTTCTCTTTCCTATAACCCATACTTGGCCCATTACTTAAGTCGCACACATAATGATTTTCCTCACCTGCAGCTCGTTTCCTTCTTTTTCCTTAAACCAAAAACCTAGGTAACAGAACTCCTCCACAATTTCCACTCTTTGTCCGTTCATCTTTCAAACGTAATTTATTTTTCTCTTGCTATTTCTGAAACGCATCACCTTTATTTTATCTACGTTCACCGTCAGATCTTTTGCTCCCACATACTTTTCGAAGATTCTCATCATTAGTTTCATCCCCTTCTCAACATCTGCTAACAGAACTACACCGTCCACGAATGCTGGAGAGTATAGTTTTCTATTGCCCAAAACAGTTCCTTCTTTTCCTTTCTTCTTCATCTTCTCCTCCAAGTCTGCCAGCAGGATATTAAATAGTAACGGACTCATCTGGCAGCCTTGCCTTAGACCTCTGCATGTCGAGAAAACCTGCCCTTTTTTCTTTTCTATTTTTATCCTAATCTTGGTTTCAGTAAAAATTTATTTTATCCTCAGCACCAACTTTTCCTTCACACCCCTGTCATTAATTCTCCAACCATTTCTTAAGATTGCTGCATATATTTCATAGCAGACTGATATGAGAGTAACCAATCTGTATTCATCTACCTTCTTTCTTTCCTCCTTCTTGATAAGCGGTGCCAACAGTTCCGTCATCCACTCTTCCTGACAACCATACCCCTTCTAAACCTCAATGCAGATCCTTCATATTCCATGCCTAATCCATTCTTCTCCACAATTTATCGCTCCGTTCTCTATCCCATCTTCTCCTGTCATTTTGTTTCTTTTTAGCCTATTAATTGCCACATCCATTTCTTCTCTTGGTATCTCATTCCCTTTCTCCATTTATCCTTGGACTATCCTACGCTTTTCCGATTTGATGCTATTTTGCTCTAGCCCTAATAGACCCTTGAAATAATCCATCCATTCCTCCATTTCTATTTCTTAGTTAACACCCTTCCTTTCCTCTCTATTCCCATGTATCACATACCACACCCTACCTTCTTTAATTACTTTTTCTACTTCGGCTTTATATTATTTCTTTTTTATTTGTCTTTTTCTTTACTGCATCTTCTCATGTTCTTTTTTTCTCTTGTTACACTCCTCCTTTTCCATTTGCCCTTTTCTTTATTTTCTTACACACTATGTTATTCTCTCTTTACTCTCCCAGAATTCCTTGTCCCACCAGCCTCTTTTTCCCCTACCCTTTCTTTATTAGTACCCACTTCATCTTCTACCTTCTAAATCGACCTGTTCAACCTTTTAATTAACGAGTATATTCCTTCTTCTTTTTTATACCTAACCTTCTCCTTTTCCATATTTTGTTCACAGTATTTCAATTTATCTACCCCCTCCTCCAGACTCCAATTTTCGTGTTTCTTTCGCACTCTTTTTCCTTCCTTCCTCTACCGCGCTTGCTGACGCCTCTTTTTAATGTAACTATGGCAGGGAAGTGCTCGGACCCTACCTCATTCCCTACCTTGATTCTCCCTATCATAATGCCGCATTCTGTCTTGAAGCAGGATGCAGTATATTACTGTTGCTCCCATCCCTATCAATGTGATCTCCCCTTCCTCATCTCCTTTTACATTCCCATTACATATAAACTATCCTGTTTACCTTGAAGTAATTTCCAAATGTGTAAAAATTAATACCTGAACCTTTTTTATCAGTTTATTAACTTAGGTGCAAAACATGAATCATAACGGGAATGTCAGTCAAACTAAATATGTCAGATCAATCACAAAATAATACACTTTAGCTCGAAAGATGTGAGTCCCCGAAATTTAAACGTCGCAGGAGTAGGAGCCCATTTCTCGGTCATATCTTCGGAGTGCTAGATTCCCAAACTTCTTGTATCTTTGAAGTTTGAGTGAATATTAAAAAAAGCATCAACACAAAATAAATTCATTTTTCAAACAGAATGTATTATTAAATACATTAAATACATTAAATACATTACATATTAAATAATACTTTATTTTTTGTAGAAAATTCAACGTTTTTCAATTTGGTCTTTTTGGGTCAGAAATTCTACTCTTTTCGTGAAACATTAAACTTTTGTTTCAAATTAATATTTTGTTCCTGACATGTCAACTAAAATCTTTTTTGGATAAAAACTATTTTTTTTTTTAGAAAAAATTTTTTTTTATTTAAAAGTCCATATTTTCTAGTCAAAATATTGCAACTTGCTTAAATAAAAATGTAACTGGTTTAAGGAAAATCCAACTATTTTCTATAAAATTAGAATTTTTTTATTTGAAAATTTCCCTGCTTTAGAAGAAATTACATCTTTCTTGACAGAAAATTCAACTGTTTATTTGAAAATTCAACAATTTTTTAAAACTAATTTATATTTTCGATTTAATAATTCATCTGTTTTATAGACTTTTTTAAAAATGCAAATGGCACTTTTTGGTTGAAAATTATTCTTTTTTTGCTTCATTATGTACCTATTTTGTTTGAATAATTGGGATACTTCACTTTGTTTGTTTCTTGTTTAAAAATTTATATTTTGATCGTGAAAAGTAAACAGAAATCTTTTTTATTGAAAATTCAACTATTTTTTAAAAATAATTTGTATTTTTGATTTAACAATTCATCTATTTTCATAAACACATTTTTAAATGAAAATTTCACTTTTTAGTTGAAAATGATTCTTTTTTGCTTCATTATTTAACTATTTTGTTTAAATCATTAGGATAAATCAGTTTGTTAGGAAATAATAAAAAATAATTTTTTTGTTAAAGATCTATTTTTATTTTAAAATTCATCTCTTCGGTTGAAAGTTTAATTACTATGTTGAAAAAGCCTGGCTTTTTAAAAATAAATGTTTTAACTGAAAATTTAAGTATTCCATTTTTTTAAGGTTGGTCTTTTTTCTTTGACAATTCTCCTTTGTCAGATGAAAAAAAAATTATTTTGATTAGAATTTAATTTTTGTGGTGTAAAAATTCATCAGTTTCGTGGAAAATTAATTTGTTTCTGAGGACATCGTCTAGTTTCGAAATTTATATTTTGTAGTGAAAATTCATCTTTTGTCTCGAAGCTTAGATACAATTTTATTTATTTCTTAAGTGAAAAATATTTAATTGTTGAAAATTTTCTTTTTCAATTGGAATTCTTTTTTATTAATGAATTTCATCTTTTCCAATTTGATTTATTAATCATTTTATGAAAAATTCGAGTGGTTTTTTTATAAGTAATGTTTTATAGTAAAAAATACACTATATTTTAAAAACTATTACACGATTAAAATGCCTAATTCTTCTAGGACTAAAAACATTTTGTTACGGTTTGTTACAGGGGGAAGAAGGGGTCTTACAGAAGGCATATAATCTACAACGTAATTTTAGTACGGCCCCTTTTCAGTAATATGAAAATAATTGTCCTTAAATTAGAATGTAATCGATAGTTTCTGCTTGCAGAAGTAAGTTCACAGTCTGATTCATCGCCTTATGGCCCGTCTTCTTCATCCCCTCAACATGTAAGGTTCTAGTCTGATTTCGCCAGCTCTATAAAACCACCTACAAGAATTACTTGTTCCAACGAACATGTATATGGAATGGACAAACTCGAATTTATTCGTCTAATTTCAATTAAAAATCCTTATTGGGCATTTAAACTTCCAAGATACAATTTGCCTGCTGATAAATTAATTAATTTAAACGAAAGACGGAGTAGTATCTATCCGCCTGTGCCACCCCAAGAACAAATTGTGGTATCAGCACATGATAGTGACCTATTTGCAATATTTACAAGTGACAACACACTTTCTGGAATATATAAACATAATCCACGTATGAAGCGTAAAGTACGGGCAAAAATAAACATAAAAAGTGGCACAATTACTCCGTTAACATCAGATGAAGTCGAGGGATGTCCAGTGGGCCCAAATCGCCGCATCTTACATGATTTTACAATCGTGCATTTAAACCACAGTGATAGGTGAGTTACTTCTTAGGAGACTACAGTAGCTTTTCTAAAGAAAAATATTACTTTAGTTGCTACTTTCGTTAAATGTAAACAAAGTCAAATCCCGTTACGAAATCTCGGACTAGTTAATATTATTAATTAGAATTGGGGAGCGGACGAGCCCAGTCTGAATCTGCACACTGAGCCTAGGCTCGGCTAGGGACCCTGTAGTAAGGGACGCGCGATGTGGCCATGTGGTGGGGGAAAATGGAACGGAAGTTGGAGCTAGCGGCAGAAGGCGCGAGGTATTCAAACGCCAATAAATAATATACCTGTATCGTGTATTCAATTGGATTTTGAAAATCAAAGTAATTAATAGTTTTGAAGTTAAAAAAATAGACAATAGTAATATTTGTGAAATATAAAAATTTAGTTAAAGAGAAAAACAGTATTATGAACCCATACATCCAAAAAACACGTAAAAAATGAAAATTTGAACAATTTAAAGTATGCAGCGTGAAGCCAGAAGATTAGTAGAAGAAGTTATTAAATAAAAGGGAATAGTAATAGAAATTCGTATTGCAAGTAAATTAATAACCCGCTGTCTAACTCACACAGTAGGAAAACGTTTAAAAGGGAAAAAACTGCAGCTATGTGATTATGTAAAGTAAACAATATACAAATGTTAGCGCCAAAGGAAAATTATCCTAATTTTGTAATAATTATTTTGATATTGTAAGGTACTTAATTACATACATAATTAATATATTAACAGAAACGTTTTAAGTTTAGAAATTTTATAACAAGAATTCATTTAGCATTAATGCTATCAAAAATAGTATAATCGAATTTTCTCTTCAATAAATTAATTTTCCACAAAAAAGGAATTTTTAACAAAATAGTAGAATCCTTGAAAAAAAAGATAAAATTTCAATTAGGAAGTTTATTTTTCTACCACGAATGATGAATTTAAAAAAAAAATTCCTGATTTCCAAATACTGTATGAAAACAGATGAATTTCCAAATAGTTCTACTGCACAAACACGCATTATAAATACCTAATTTATCTTCACATAACAGAAAATTTTAGGGTTAGAATGCACTGTCTGACCACTTCAAGATGTCAACAAGCACTATTCACACGCCGAAGCACAAAGCTGTCGTAAATTTTGGTATAGTATTCTGATATGGAACGGAAGTGTCTCTTCTCACTCGACCAATACGCAGTCAGCTGCCACGTGGCGCGTCCCTACTATAGGTTCCCTAGGCTCGGCAGCCTCGTTTCGAAGAAGAACGAAACGTCATTAAAGTTTCTCTTTCCTATACCAGGTACTTGGCAAATTATTTCACACGCTCATTTGGTTTTTTTCGTCACTTTCATCTCATTTCCACCACTCTCATTTTCTTTTATCTTCCAAACATAAATCATTTTGGTTTTTCTACTTCTTAAACGCAAAACCTTGGTTTTATCTACGTTAATCGACAAGTCTTTTGCTCACACGTACTCTTCGAAAATTCTCATTACTTGGTTCATCCCCCACTCATCGGCCAACTGATCTATGTATTTTGTTTTTTAGCTTCTCCTCTAAGTCTGCCGACAGCATATTGAAAAGTAGTAGACTCAACACTCACCCTTGCAGTAGAACTCTTCCTCTCTAGAATACTTTTCTCTTTTTCCCAATGTTCACCCTAATCCTAGTTTCAGTGGAAATTTCTTTTATACCCTCTACTACCCCTTCTCCTGTTTAACTATATTTCAATGCCTGACATAGATAGCACTTTTCTGCTTACTAACTTAAACGCTCATTTAAAGTCTACGAATAATGTCACTAGTTTCCATTTTTTCACCCTAACTTCTTTTAATCAAGAAGTGAAGTACGTAGATATTACCTGTTGTCCTAACCCCCTTTTTAACTTTCTTCTGGCCAACTACTCATAACCTAAAAAACTTCTCCAGCTCCAGTTTTCACTTCGCACACACTTATTCTCGAAAGCTGAATTGGCCTTTCACTTTGGAATTCCAGGAATTTGCAAAATTCATGGAATACATTGGATTCGCGGAATTCATGAATTTAAATAAATGAAAGCAATTCATGAAATTTATTGAATTAGAGGAATTCATGCAATTTATTTGACTAAGAAATTGAAGTAACTCATAGAATTCATAGAATTTCTGGGATATACGGAATTTATGAGTTCTACGCAATTCATGAAATTTAAGAAATTGACGGAATTTGCAGAATAAATAGAATTTAAAAAATTCTTGAAATCCATATAACACCCGGAATTCATAGAAATAAAAGACTTCTCGGAATTCATGTAATACCAGGAATTCATAGAAGTGATGAATTCCTGAAATTTCGTGAATTCCATGAATTTCACAACTAACATGAATCTGATGATTTAGTTAAATTATGTGAATTTCTAAAATCGTGTGAATTCCGTGAATTTCTTGATTTACGTAAATTCTCCTAATTCCTTCAATTCGTTCAAATAATAAATTGTGTGAATTTAATGAATGGCGGGATTCCGTGAGTTGGGTGAATTCCGCGAATTCCTCAAATCCGCGAATTTCATGCTTTCTTTAAATCTCGTGAATTCATTGTACTCCGTGTATAGCGTGAATGCCTCGAATTCAGCTAATCCCGTGAACCCCATGAATTCGATGAAATCCGTGAATTCTGGGCGTTATTTGAATTCAGTTAATTTGGTAAATTCTTTAAAATCCTTTGATTAAATTTCTTGAAATCCACGAATATACGCGTTATACACTATACATTTAAAAAAGTTTTGGTTCTGTCGGCAATTTTTTTGCCAGTAACAAGTGTTCTCAAAAATAAGATACATTTTTGTGTGTAATTTTTCGCTTCAGCAGGGGTCGAGATATCCAGCTGCTAGACTTGTATTATAAAACTTTAAGACATGTAAGGTATGACCTATCAAGCTTATGACCTATTAAGACCTTTTCAACAAATAAAAGTTACTTTTGTCGCTAAAGACAAAAAAATACTCCCAAAATGTAAATAACAACACTTATATGCAAAATAATTATATCAACTATTTCTATATTATATACTTGGGTTTTTCTTCCAAAAGATTTTGTAAAATCAGTGGGGATTTTATCGATTTTATAAGTCAAGTTCCAGAATTAAAATGTTTGAAAATTACTTCCATGATTTAGACTTCAAACTTTTTCTCATAATTTTCGCGTTTCCTTTTTTCGTGAAAATATTAAACTTTTTCTCAATTCTCAAGAAATGTCTCCTTAATCTTGATTTTTCCTTTAAATTTTGTTCTTCTTTGAAAATTCTATTTATTAGCTAAAGATTTCACTGTTTGGTTGAAAATGCAACTTTACATTTTCGATGCTCATTATGCTCTGCATGACTGTTGTTGTGAATAGACTCACCACAACTCACCACAACTGCGATGTAGAACACGATGCGGTAGAAAAAACGACAGAGGTGCAATCAAACAATTATTAAGACATTTTTATAAGAATTCGCATATTTGTAAATGAGATAATAAAAAAAGTCGAGTGCGAAGCACGATATACGTGATCAGATATGTTCGTTAGAGCCAAAGGAGCTTTGAGAAAAGAGAATTTGCAATCACAAAATTATTGTTGTCGATGCTTGGACTTTTAATTTTAAAAGTTCTGTGCACAAGTGTGGGGAATGTACAAAGTCCGAAGGAGTACCGCCAGGTTAATATATTATCGAGCGCGAAGCGCAAGATGAATATATTACTGAGCGCGAAGCGCCAGTTTAATATATTATTAAGCGCGGAGCGCGAGAACAACAGTCGCGCGCCCTAATCGCGCTTAAACTTGTGAGCGAAGCGAGCCGTGCGCGATGTGAATGTGCCCGCAAAGTGGGCAGGTTTTTCAATTTAAATATTAACATTTAAACTTTTTTATTGAGAACTCATCTTTTTTGCGTTGACATTCAAACAGTAGGGAATGTATGACCGAATAAATTACAGCTAGGACATTCTTCTGAGGATATCAAATTTATCACGTAGAAAAGTTATACATCAGCCTGAAAAATTTTCTCCTTGAAAAATATTAGAGTCTATCCATGAATAAAATTTGCATCTTTAATTCAAAAACACGTTTCTTAATTTCTAAATTCAGAAATAGCACATTTTTCGAGGTGAAAACAAAACCAAAATATGTTCGATATTCTATTTAAAGTTTAAAATTGTTACAACTTTTAATTAAAAACAAGTTCATGTATGAGGGTTTCATTAGTGATTTCAACTTAAAAATAGACACCTAGTATTTTTATTGTTAAGAAAATTTGCAATGAATAGCTTTTTGAATTATACAATTTGAATTTTGTAACATTATAAGATGTTAAGACATTCGAATTTCAAAAACTTATAAATTAACATTTATCATACATCTAAATGGAGACAGTTGAAATTATAGACATGTTGAAAAACTTGGTATGCATCGAAATATTAAAATTGCGAAAATAAGACTATCTGAAAAATATTTTAACAAGTAGAGTTAATCATTAAGTGAATTATTTAACTGATATGACGCGTACGATCTTCGTTTACATGCTTTACTTTAAAATAATTTAAAATTGGGCGAAGACGGCCGACTGGAATATCCCTTTTTTCATCTGAGTTCATTGGGATAATCATTTCACTTATCATGTTTATTTTTACCCGAATTTTCTCACTCATACGAATACTATATTTGTATATTCCAGCAAGATAGTTGGTATGCTCCAATATGGCAAAGACGTCACCAGAAAATGTTGATAACACAATGTGTTCTTGCCTTGGAATCGGCACGTATTGATTCGGTCTTTCGTGCAATAAAAGTTCGCTATCTGCAGGAAAACTGTATCTTCGAAGTTCGAATCCTCGGTTCGGATTGGAAACGGGAGTAAGCATAATAAACTGAAGTTGGTCAAGCCCATATCCTTTTCCGTCAGCAGAAGGAAGCCTGGTAGGTGGAGATATACACCTGGAAACATGAGACCTAGACCTTCCACGCTGATAAGGTTCGGCAGAAGGTGACATCAGTGGAGAATGACGTCTGGCAGGAGAAACATTAAATTAGCACAATTGTTTCTAAATTCACAACAGGTTTCCAATTATTTTGTATTAAAAAGGAGATAGCTAAAGATTATGTTTTGATATTCTATAACTTATGATATAAAATAACGCATTGAAATAGAATTAAACAGAGGAAGGGGTAGTGGAGAGTATCAAAGAAATTTTTACTGAAATGAGGATTTGGATGAAGATAGGAAAAAAGAGGCAAGTATTCTAGAGAGGAAGACTTCTACTGCAAGGATGAGTGTTGAGTCCACTACTTTTTAATATGCTGTTGGCAGACTTAGTGGAGAAGCTACGAATCAAACGACATAGTTCTTTTGGCCGATTAGTGAGGGATGAACCAAGTAATGAAAATTGTTAAAAAGTACGTGTGACCAAAAGACTTATCGATTAACGTAGATAAAACCCAAGTGCTGCGTTGAAGAAGTAGAAAAACCAAAATAATTTATGTTTGGAAGATAAGCGGAAATGAGATTGGTGGAATGAGATGCAAGTGAAGAAAAGAACCGAATGAGCGAGTAAAGCAATTTGCCAAGTACGTGGTATAGGAAAGAGAAACTGTAATTATGTTTGGTGGATGATAGTTTGAAGCGTTGGTTTGGATGGTGTTGTGTTTTTGGGTGAAGTTTTGGAGATGAAAGAAGAATAGGAAAGTAGGAAGCATGTATGCATGATTTCTGGAATTGGTAATTTTTTAATTAAAGAATCACTTTTTATTTTTCTACAAATATTAAAAGAATTTTGTTTACTACCTTAATACTTTTCAAAACTTGAGAAAGCTTCTAAATTGTTTTTTGAAATGTTCAAAAATCTACATTATAAGATAAAGACACCAGAAAGTGACATAAGACCAGTCAGTGATGCCCTAGGAGAGTTTATCTATTTATTGAAAAATGTAATTGAAATCAAAATTTAAATAAATTCTTCCTAAGAAGTAGCCTGCTTTTATATCGAATTGCATATAAATAATAATTATTATTATTGAATTCAGTTGCGCACCGAGCCTAGTAGCGGAGATCCACCACAAAGTTGGAAGTTGCGGTACATTTTCGTCCATGCCTGCCGTGCGCGCGCTCTCCCACCACTTCCCCTATGCGGTGATTCTCCGTAACAAGGGAGCCGAGCCTAGGCTCGGTGTGCAGATTCAGGCAGGGCTCGTCCAGTGATCCCAGATCTGACACGAGACTTCTTCCAATACTATCAAAGGTCTATGCCTGTATGAATATAGTAGGTGACGATATAAATAACTGGGTTGCGCACACAACCCATTTCTCCTCTTCTGAATTTGAAGACTTAAAGGTGCACGATTTTCGGTCGGAAAACTTCGGCAGTTATATTAATATCTCGATCCGCTTTTAGATTAAATGAAAAAATTGGTATTTGAATATTTCCAGGTTTCGATGCTTTAATTTGGAGGATACGTTTTTTCAGGTGCAGAATATTATATTAATACTATCATATATAATATTAATCTTAATAATATAATTATATTATGTTATACAATATTATAAAAGTTTCTTTAGGGTGGCCACAAGTTTTTATAAGAAAAATATATCCAATCACCACCCAATCTATTTAATTATCTTACCATCTTTCCTTTTTTTTTGAAAGAAATTATTTACAAATTTAAAATAAGTTCGATTTCATTTTTTTTTCAAATGTTTAGATAAATTATTAACTTTTTCGATTATGATTTTTTTAATTGTAAGAATATAAAAATAAAATATTTTAAATTAAATTGAAGGTATTCAAAATTTAAAACTATTTGATTTTACGAGATGATTCTGAATCCGTTCAAAATTAAAGAATTAGGAGATATTAGTTTTTAAAATTATTTTCTATTTTAGCTTCAAATATTATGTCAGTCTAAAGAAATGATGTTTTTAACCCATTTAGTTTGAAAGTTTTTAATTAAAAAAAAAGAAAATTTAGTTAATTATTAGCAATATTTAAAGGTTTATTTAAAAAAGCGATTATAAACAACTAATAAAATGTATTAAAATTTGAACAGACTGGATTGAAATAGAAAGCATTGAATTGTTAAAATTGTAATTAGCTAAGTTTTAACTTTGAACGCTACAATTTTTATTTGAAAAAAGGTTCGAAATTAATTTAAAACCTGAAATTATTTTAAATAATTTGAAAAACAGTGCAGATTTTTGCAGATTTTGAGAAAAACTAAGCTGTTTGAGAAATTGTTGTGATTGCTGAGAAAATTGAAAAGACTTTTTATTTTGAAAAATTAATTTTAAATAAATATTTGAAAAGATTTTAAAAATTAAAAAAAAGAATCAGGGTGATTTTAAAGCAATTTTTTTAATTAGCAGTTTTTATTAATTTTAGGGAAAAAATCGAATTAACAAAATATATGCATTTTCAACCAAAAAGTTTACCCACGATGATGTGCAATTGATATTTCAATCAAATAATTGCATTTTTGACCACAATTGATAAATTTTTAACTAAAAAGATTAAATTTCTACCAAACAAGGTCAAATTCCAACAAGATGCATGAACTTTCAACTAAATTATTCACTTTTGAAGTAAAAAGAGTATTATCTACAAAATGCTGAATTTTTAACCCAAAAATATGATTTTTTAACTAAAATTTTAATTTTCTACCAGATAATTAAACTTTCTATCATATTGTTGACTTTTAACGCACAAAAGATGAATTTTTTACAAAACAGTACAATTTAAAAAAAAAAGTTAATATAAAGGCAAATAGTTCCATTTCCAACAAAATAATAGGCTTTGCAACCAGAAAATATTTACAGTTGATAGTTCAACCGAAAAAATTAATTTTTAACCAAAAAGTATACATATTCTATCAAACAATTTAATTTCTAAAAAGAAAGACGACTTTTCAGCAAAATACATGGTTTTTCAACAAAAAAGTTGAACTTTCAATTAAAAAGATACATTTTTTGACCAAATAGTTAAATTTTTAACTAAAAAAGGTCAATTTTTTACAAAAAATGGTATATATTAATTGTCAGTTTAAAAATTGTATTTTCAACAACACATAAAACGTATTTTCATAAGAATAGTTAAATTTTCAACGAACTATATAAAAAAAATATTTCATTCAAATATCATTGAAATCGCAAATTTCTTTAACTTTTTTCAAATGCGGACCAAGATATAAATATATATAATATGAATAATATGAATATTGAGTCTTGATTGTTTTCACAATAGGATCATTCTGGGTACAGCACATAGAGTTGCAAATGGAAGAGACCCTCTTCTTAAAATTTTCAGGAATCACGAAGAAGTGGGCAAAGGAGCGTTTCTGTGCAAAGCAGCGGAGGAGGCTGCTGAAACACTCGGACTTAACTTCAGTATTAGGGTTGAAAAAAATGCATCAAATCTTATCTATCTCGATTACTCACTCCTGAAAGCCCGGATTAAGAAAGCACAAGAAAAAAACTTTCGTGAAGAGCTCCTCCATAAGATGATGCACGGTATCTTCCACAGAAATGTGAAGGATCAGTCAATGTCTTGTGAGCTAACGTTTGCTTTTCTCAAATCGCCCGCATTCAAGTCTGGTACGGAGGGTTTCCTTTTTGCATGCCAGGACGGTGTCATTTTCACCTTAACATACCGTCGCCACATTTTGAGCCAAGACATTTCTGATGATAGCTGCAGGCCGTGCCATGCTCATCCCGAGCATTTAGCTCACATACTATCTAGTTGTCCAACTCACGCGGGAACGACCTACATTCACAGGCACAATGTGGCATTAAGAGTGCCTAATTATTATCTCTGTTACTCTTACGGCATTAACCTTAATATCGCTCCTCTAAATGCTCCTAGGGAAATCGAGTCAATTGTCGAGAAAGGGAAGTGCCGCATATACTGGAACTTTATATTCTCATCAATTGTGTCTATTGCTCACTTGAGCCTGACATGGTTCTTCTTGACTTCAGGAACAGAACCATGTTCGTTATCGAATTTACGGCACCAGCTGACAAAAATATCATAGCCAAGGAGAATGGAAAGAAAGAGAGGTATCGAGACCTTATAAGGGAGTTGCAATGATTGTACACGGAATATTCTGTTAAACTAATTGTCCTTATTATCAGCACTCTTGGAGGTGCCAAGCTTTCACTCGCTAATGGCCTAAAAAAGATCGTCGTATTGATTCCGTTACAGACTGTAACCACCTATCTCACGATCGTAAGATGTGGTTGTGGCTGAAATTTTATCGCGATTTTTCTGGGAGCGAGTGCAATTTTCTAGATTAGCACTTGCTTCCGGCGAAACCCTGCAAATTGAAGCATCGAAACCAGGAAACATTCAAATACCAATTTCTTGATTCTATTTGAGAGCGGATCGAGATATAAATAGAATCCGCCGAAGTTTCGCGACCGGCAATCGTGCACCTTCGAATTTTCCAATTCAGAAGAGGATAAATGTGTTGCGCGCGCAACCCAGTCATTTATATCGTCACCCACTATATTCACACGGATATAGATAGACCTTTGATAGAATCGGATCGTTTAAGGGGTTTTTGGAGTGGAATATATTTAACAATCTGTTGATAAAAAGCATGATTCAACAAGGGCATAGATCAGTGTCGAAACAGATCTGTCTCGATCTAACAAAATTAGAAAATAAGCGCTTTTACCTGTTTACTTTTAACGAAAGAAGCGACTAAAGTAATACTTTTTTTTAGAAAAGCTACTCTAGTGATCTAAGAAGCAACTTACCTATCACTGTTGTTTAAATGCACGATTGTAAAGTCATGTAAGATGCGGCGATTTGGGCCTACTGGACATGCCTCGACTTCATCTGATGTTAATGGAGTAATTGTGCCGCTTTTTATGTTTACTTTTGCCCGTCCTTTACGCTTAATACGAGGATTATGTTTATATATTCCAGCAAGTGTGTTTTCACTTGTAAATATTGCAAATACTTCACCATCGTGTGTTGATACCACAATTTGTTCTCCGGATGGCACGGGTGGATAGATACTACTGCGTCTTTCGTTTACTTTAATTGATTTATCAGCAGGAAAAGTGTATCTTCGAAGTTGAAATTCCCAGTGAGAATTTTTAAGTGAAACTAGACGAATAAATTCGATTTGGTCCATTCCATATGCATGTCCATCGGAACAAAGAATTCTTGAAGGTGGTTCTATAGAGCTGGTGAAATCAGACCGAGACCTTACATGTTGAGGGGATGAAGAAGATGGGCCATAAGGCGATGAAACATACTGTGAACTTAAATCTGCAAGATGCAACTGATGATTATATTCTGTTTTAAGGATAATTGTTTTCTTATTACTGATAAAGAGCTGCAATAATATTACGTAAGGGCTCATAGGCCTTCTCTAAGAACACCCCCCCCCCACATATAAGAAAGCATACCAAAAAATTTATAGTGCTAGTAGAATTAGGCACTTGAATCTTGTAATAATTTTCAAAATAGAATACATTTTCTACTATAAAATCTTTAAAAAATGGAACAGTCAAATTTTCAGTTAAAACATTTTTAATAAACGAGGATTTTTCACCAAACAGTGTAGATTTTAACAAAAGATATACGCCTTCAATCAAAAAAATAAATTTTTAACAATATCATTTTACTTTGACCGAAGTAGTTGACTGATCAACTGAAAAACATGCAAAAAAGATTTTAGTTGACATATTAGGAACAAAATATTAATTTGAAAAAAAAGTTTAATATTTTAAGAAAATAGTTGAATTCTTAACCCAAAAAGACCAAATTAAAAAAAACGTTGAAATTTGCAACAAAAAATTATGTTTTTTTATGCAAATTGTTTAATTTTTAAATTAATAATAAAAAAAGATAATCTGTTACATAATTTAAGTACGGGCCCTAATAATCTGCAAGATTATCAAATTAATACATTCTGTTTAAAAAATGAATTTATTTTTTAATAATGCTTTTTTTTATTATTCACTCAAACTTCAAAGATACCAGAAGTTTGGGAATCCAGCACTCCAAAGATACAACCGGGAAATGGGCTTCTACTCCTGCGACGTTATTTTGCCGGCAAATCTTTAACTTTGAGACTACAGTGAAAAAAACTAGATTTTTAGACCCATCCACTTTAATACGCAAGATCAAAAAGTTTTACTATATTTTAGAATTTTAGAAGTTTTTATCTGTGAAATCTCATATTTTTTCTATTCCGAAGTTTCTTATTGGAACACTCCCAAATATTATTTCGGGATAGAAATATCCCACATTAAGCATAGGGATGCATAAATTTTAGTCAAGATTCATAGATTTTTATAGGAAGGTTAGTCAAATGTGCCAATAGATTTTTCATGAAATTCTTTTAATTTAACTAAATCCAAAGGATTTTCACGTAATTCGATAAAAGAATTTAATTCTTGAAGCTTAGTTGATTTAGTTTTGTAAAATTTCTAACAAATTTTCTGATATAATTTTCTTTGAATTCGATTTAGTTGATGCTTTTCCGGTGCAGACAAACAAGCTCTCTTCAGGTAAACTATTACATAACGCTATTTTATATTGTTACATTTTCATTTTATTCTTATTTACATTTCTACACAAATTTCACATTATTATTGGTATTGTACTTATCATTATTTCTACAACCAGTCACAGGGCTTCCCTTAACATTTTTTTTTGTTAACAGCCGGAAAAGTGTGCCTTTCCGCCCCCACCAAATGTTGAAAAGAAGTAGGGGTTTGACCAAAATTATTTCTGCGAATGGTCAAAGAAGTCCGTTCCCCACAAGTTGTTGGAAAGGGGTATAGGTGTGTGTTGTGACCGATCATAATGATGCCTTTAACCCACATGAGACGTTCAAAAGTGTTTGAGGTTTGGAAAGATTATTTCTGTGAGTAATAAAAGAAGTTTTTTCCCACCTCCACGAGTGAAAATATGTTTATTTGCCGGTTGTGCAGAGAAATTTATTGCTCATACCAGCAAAAAAACTTTTTGTCAGGTTTGGTGGAGAAACTCCGAAATTAATATTCTGAATATGATGAAGAGAAGGAGGCATATATAAGGAACTCCAAACATAGTGAGACGGACAGGGAGGGGAGGAAGGTTCTAGACATGATAGGAGAAACTGTATAGTTTATATGTAATGGCAATATGAAAGGAGATGAAGAAGGGGAGATCACATTGATAGGAAAGGGAGAAACAGTAATAGACTACATCTTGGCTGAAGAAAGAATGCAGCATTATGATAGGGACAACGAAAAGAAACACGAAAATGGGAGTCTTGCGGTAGATAAATTAAGAGACTTTAAGCAAAATATGGACAAGGACGAGGAATGCTGGGAGAGTAAAGAGAAAATTTAAGAGTGTGTAAGAAAATTGACAAAAGGGGAAATGGAGAAGGAGTAGTATAACAGGAGGAAAAATGTACATGAGAAAATGCTGAAAAGAAAAAGACAAAGGGAAAAGGAAGAATATAAAGCAAAGGTAGAGAAAGCGATCAAAGAAGGTAGGGCGTTCTTTCAAGGATCTATTAGGGCGAGAGAAAAATAAGATAAAATCGGGAAAGTCTAGGATAGTTTAAGGAGAAATGGAGAAAGGCAACGAGATACCAGGAGAGGAAGTGGATGAGGCAATAAATAGGCCAAAATGGAACAAGGCAACAGGAGAAGGTGAGATGGAGAACGAAGCGATGAAGTATGGATGAGAAGGGATTAGGGATGGAATGTGGAAGATCTGCAACAAGGTCTGGAAAGGGGAAGGTTGGCTGGAAAAGTGGATGACGGGACTGGTGGTACTGCTTGTCAAGAAAGGGGAAGGAAAGAATATAGACGAATACAGAGGAATCACTATCATGTCAGTCGGCTATAAAATATATGCTGCAGTTTTAAGAAAAAGGTTGGAGAGTCAGATAGAACAAAAAGAAAGTATCTTACATAAGCAGACGGGACTTAGAAAAGGAAAGAGAACTACAGACAACATCTAAGTTCTTAACTACTTAGTTAACAGTAATTTGTGGAGAAAGAAAGGGAATATTGTGGATTTGTTCGTACATTTCATAACAGCGTTTGGCTCATTGTGAGCAAAAATAAAAGTGCTATGGCAGGAAATGAAAGACAGGGGTGTAAAGGAAAAGTTGGTGGAGAGGATAAAATAAATTTTTACTGAAACCAGGATTAGGGTGAAAATTGAAAAGAAAAAAGGACAGGTTTAATGAACAGGCAGATGAGATAGAAAGAGGAAAATTAATTGCGCTCGGAAGATGAACGGACAAAAAGTGGAAATAGTGGAGGGGTTCTGTTACGTAGGCTTTTGGTTTGAGGGAGAAGGGGAGAACGAGCTGCAGGTGAGGAAAAGAATTGAGTGTGCGAGTAAAGTAATAGGCTAAGTATAGGGTTTAAGAAAGAGAAGGTTCAAGAACGTTTGTAGAATGAGGGTCTGGTTGTTGGATGCGCTGGTTTGGGCGGTGTTGTGTTATAGTGTGGAGATCTAGGGGTGAAAGGTACATAGGAAAGTAGAGAGCATGCATGAGCGATTTCTGAGGTGGCCAATTGGGGCTAGATAGATTTGCCCAGGATACGTGTTAAGAGAAGAGTTAGGAAGAGAAAATACGGTTCCTAGATAAATTAAGAAAGCTTGGGGATTTGAAGAAAAGCTAAGAAGGAGAGAGGGAAGCAGAATAAAGTAATAAAGTAATAAAGAATAAAATAAACTCAAGCATGTTTGGGCGAAATTCGACGTAATGAAGCGAGATGCAATTTGGGAAATTCAAAATGGGAGGAAGAAAGGAGAAAAATGAGAAGGGTTTGTAATATAAGAGAACGGGTTATGAAATGGCAGGACATAGAGTTAGAACTATTAGTTGAACAAAGAGAAGAGAGATGGAAAAAGATTATAGATTCGAGGTAAAATAGACGGTATATGATGGTCAAAGTTTTGACAGAACCAGAATATCTGCAAAAAATAAAAAAGAAAGGAAAGTGGAGTAGGGTTGTATGGTCTAGAACGGGAGAAGGAGTGAGAGCATGCATATATTGGATAGATGAAGAGGAGAATTTATGTAGAGTGTATGGATACGAAATGGAGTAATGGACACATGTATTAGAGAGATGTACAGGAGAGGAAGAAGGACAGTTGAGAGTGCATGAGTGTATAAGATGGATCGTGGATATATAAAAACCTGAAATTATTATTATTATTATTATTATTATTATTTTAAATAATTTGAAAACCAGTGCAGATTTTTGCAGATTTTGAGAAAAACTAAGCTGTTTGAGAAATTGTTGTGATTGCTGAGAAAATTGAAAAGACTTTTTATTTTGAAAAATTAATTTTAAATAAATATTTGTAAAGATTTTAAAAATTAAAAAAAAAAGATCAGGGTGATTTTAAAGCAATTTTTTAAATTAGCAGTTTTTATTAATTTTAGGGAAAAATCGAATTAACAAAATATATGCATTTTCAACCAAAAAGTTTACCCACGATGATGTGCAATTGATATTTCAATCAAGGTCAAATTCCAACAAATGCATTCTATTGGTAAGAGGAAACGAACGCCCTGGAAGCTTGCTCATTTTGAGATATAATGTTACTACTGTTTCTATTGTTTGTCCTACGTAATGCGAAAGAGTAGAATATAAATAGATACTTTACACGGTATGTAAAATTGGAATCGAATCCATATTGCGATCCAAATATCTTATTTTCGGAAAACCTAGAAAGTTTTTTATGATAATAAATATAGAATAGTTCTATATTCACCAATTATACTAAGTAGCACCGCCAATATAAATATCACAGTATGAACGATCATCATCTTTTGAAATTAGAGAAAATACTAACTTATGCATTAGAAAACGACGCATTCAACATTCTATCAAATTGATATTTTACTGCTTTGTTAAAGCTTGTAATTCTTATCTGAATCGTCATCGCATTAATTATAAGCGCCAGCTTTAAAAATAATAATGAGCCGGCAATTATGTATTCATAAAAATAAGTTTAAATTGGATTTTCTAGCGTGGCCATCTCTTATAAGTTTAGATATTTACAATTTCATTCGTCACGCTTTTATTAAATATTTGAAATTTATAAATAAAAATAAGTATAAGACTTTTTTCTTAATGAAATTATGAATTTTAATAATACAAATATTATTCATATCAATAATAATAAGAAGAAGAATTTTGTTCACGATTTTACAATTCAAATTCAAATTTCAGTAATTTCGAACTTGTCAGTGCATCTAGAACTCCTTTAAGTCCCCTGAATGAAGAAATTTAAGTTTTCATTTAGATTAAAGTAAAACATATTTTTTAAATTGATTTCATGTTCTAAAATTTGCAATACGGTTCATTTAACCTTCTTCATCTTCGAGAAAGTAATTTATAATTTATTTTTAACATTAATAACTATGTTAGTTCTTTAAATATAAACGGTGTTTGATTAAAGATTTAAGGAATAAAAAATGTCTTGAGACAGAGAAAATTTATAGATACGTAACAAAATTCAGCAGCTATAAAAATATTGAAATTACGAAGATAATAGTTCTTGCAAACACATTTAACGCACTAGAAATACTAATTTAATAACTTATTTAAATCGGTCAAAAAATCTTTATAACATTTATAATCTCAAAAATGTTATAATTATTGCAAAAATATTTTTTATTTAGAAATTTTTTAACCAACAAAGTTTAATGAATTCTATCGCTTGAAAATTCGCTTTTTCTTTGTTTGTAATACAGTTTTCAAATAAAAAATCTGACGATTTTATATTTGGTTATAAAAATCACACTATCTATCGTTAATGAATTTTTCATAATTCTAACTAGCTCAAAATTGGTCTTTTAGTAGAAAATTCCTCTTTCTTGGTTCGATATAAACTTTTAAAGTGCTATTTTGAGTACAAAATTAGAGTTTTTTGTTCTAAACTCTTCCTCTAGAGTTTAAAACTTATCCTCAATGGTAGGCAGATAATATTTTCTTGGTTCATAATGAACTTTTCGATCAAAATGTAACTTTCTCCTAAAAAATTCGGCTTTACTGCTTAAAAATTCAAACATCTGTTTAAAAGTTATACTGTTTTGTTAAAAATTCGTGTTTCTTTCTTGAAAGTTAAACTATTTTGTTACTATTGCAATTTTTTCGTTCAAAACACTTTTTTTTGCAAATTCGTCATGTAATTGAAAATTTTATTTAATCAACAAGTAATATATTGGAACTTCAAATATTAGAAATGTAAATTTTTTAACACTGAATACAATATGGTATTTACAATTAACTTATTCAAAAGAATTTATTCTCCTACTATTTTTCTTTTTTCGTGTAAAATTACTGCAAAGTTAATAAACAGCATTATTTTGGTAGAAAAAATTAGTTCATTAAATTAGTTTATCAAATCATTGCGAGAAACCAGTTGAAAATTCAGGATAATAAGTAAGAAGCACTATAAAAGTTACGTCTTTTGCTAAATTTTATTAAAGATGAATAAAGAAACAAAAAAGAAATATTTAGAAAAATTTTGCTTTTAATTACAAAAATTTATGACCACGCCCACCTTCCTCAACGCTTTTTATTTAGTTTATTCTTATTTGCGACGCAAAAATGTTTAATTTCTGAGATTTTTAAATATTTTTTAAAATATAGATATAATATCGTATGATATTTACCAATATAACTAAGTATCACCGCGAAGATGAAGACCACAGCTGAAACGATCCTCATTTTTTGTAATTATAGGGTAAACTGATTTATACGTTAATGAAGAATTTAATTTTTATTGTATCAAATTATCATTCTTGTGTTTTATTAGAGTATGTATCTCTTATCTTATTTGCAGTCTCATATCTTATAGGCCTCAAGCTGCTACGATAAAAATCTGATTGTTAAACAGAAAGACCAAAAATTTTGTTCCTGAGACTTTGTTCTTGTCACCCTAAATTTGTATTCTCGTCATTAAAGTCATAAGATATAAGAACATGCCTATAAAATGTATTTCCGTAATTCTTAACTGCTTCATTTATTATTTTTTAATTTTTCGCTTGAAATTAAAAACTCTAAACAATTTATTATTAACTGGAAAAACACCGAAAGCTACCCTGAAAGGTGTATTTAAAATATAAAGATTTGTGAGTTTTAAATTCATAGTTTTAGAGTTGCTTAATTTTCGAGGATACCATTTTAAAATTATTTTTGATTTTTCAAAGCTTATATTTTGATATTTCAATAGACTGGTAATTATTTATTTATAAAATTAAAATCAATTATCTATCTATATTTATGACTTGTCAAAAACCTACTAACGGACTAAATGAGCTTTCGCAAACTAAAATCAAATAAAAGTTAGTTTTTCCCTGAAAAGGAAGGAAGACCACAAATATGTAATTAAATCAATTTAAATGCAAAATTATCATCTTAACTATTCATTCATTATTTAAGCTTCGATTTGTTTCCCAAAACTTTTTATAATGATCAGTGCGGATTTTTTCGATCCTGTAAATCAGTTTAGAGATTTTAAATCTTTTAAAATCACTTTCATGTTTCAAACTTCACACTCTCTACCATGATTTGCTCTTTTCCTCTTTTTTTGAGAGCATCTATTTTTATAAGTTTACCGGCGGCGCTGGCTGACCTCAGCCATCGCCGCCGGTGCATCGGCAAAGGGCCTGCCTAGCGACCACGCTGCCGCTGGTTTAAAGCTTCTTGTCGACATCTTTTCGCATATCAAATATGTCAAATACTAGTTTTTAATACTCCCCCGGTTATTAATTTTTCTTCCTAAAAATAGTAAAATTATTGGAAAATGAATATCATCCAGAAGATCTTCCATTCATTGATTTATGACGTTTCTGCATGATATTTATTTTCTAATAATTATACAATTTCTGAAAAGAAACATTAATCTCCGGGGAGCATTACAAATTAATATTTGTCCTATTTACAATTCGAAAAATAAAATAATAATAAAGAAATACAAAATATCGATGAGAAGATTTTAACCAGTGGCTCCGACTGAGATGGCTGAAACCATTCGCGCGTGAAGCTGTAGACCTTCGGCAGCAGCAGCAACCGTGATTTTCAAACTCTCATAATTCTTAAACACCAAATAAAAATCTGGAAACATAAACGCTCGCATTTAAGTAACCTGATATAACAAATCAACGTCTAAATTTCAGAGATTTTTTTTCATAATATGAAAAAAAAATTTTAGCTCAAAAACATTTATTTTTTATTTTAAAATTTTCTTAATTGATTCAATGACGTGCATGATTGTCGTTTAAATGCAGTACTCTAAGAAATTTTTAAATGGGGCGAAGACGGCCCACTGGAGTATCCCTGATTTCAACTTGGTTCATCGGGGTAATCATTTCGTTTAGCGTGTTTATTTTAACCCGGAGTTTGTCGCGAAAGCGAGGATTATATTCACATATTCTAGCAAGATTGTTAGTACTCTCTAATATTGTACAGACGTCACCAGAAAATGTTGACAATACAATGTGTTCTTGATTTGCCATCGGAACATATCACTTCGCTCCTCTGAGCAATAAAAGTTGTTTATCTTCAGGAAAATAGTATTCTCGAAGCTCGAATCCTTTGTTCGGATTTGAAATGGAAATAAGCATAATAAACTTAAGTTGATCAAGATCACATCCCTTTCTATCAGCAGCAGGAAGCCTGTTAGGTGGAGCCATGTACCTAGGAACAGGAGACCTGGACTTTTCATGAAGGGAAGGTTCGGCAGGAGAACGCATTAGCGGAGGATCAGGTCTGGAAGAAACAACATTAAAGAAGCGCAATTGTTTCTAAATTCGCATGCGATTTTTTAAAATGATTTTATATTAGAAAGGAAATGACTCAAGACTTAGTGCAGAATTGTATCACGTATGATAAAACGTAACGTTAAATGCTGAACCGCCAATTCAATTTGACAGAGTAATGATAATTTCGAAATATATTGTTACTCAAATTATTGGTTAAAAGATCATGAAATCTTACGGATTTGGTTTGAATAATTTTTTTAATAGTTTGTAAAATTTTAAAATATTCTAAAACGCTTTCTTAATAGTTTTTCGTTTCCGGTGCCGATTATGAAATAACGTTTTTGTTAAAAGTATTGATTTTAGGCTTTGCAGAAGAGGAAAATTGTTTTTGAAGGCAGAAAGAGTTTAGGAGTTAAGAGAATAGGAGGGATGAAGAGAAAAATCAAAGAAATGTTTCTAGTAAAAGTAGGGAGTGAGGAGAAGAAAAAATAATATGCGGGAAAAAAGTTATTGAGAGGAAGAAGGAGAAGAACTTAAAAAGTTTTAAAATAGAGGTCAAGAAAAAGGAGATTGCAAATACAACAGAGAGTGCGGCAAATGACGGAAAAAAGGAGAAAAATCAGGCTGGAAAGTAATTAGGAGGAGAATGATTGAAAAGAAGAATGAGTTGGTTTTCTCAGGAAGAAACTTCAATGCCTAAACTGGGGAACAAGGGGGAGAGATTTGCGACGAATAAAAGGAGGCTTATATGAGAAGCTCTATACATAGGGTGATGGATCGTGCTACGTCTTTGCTCAAGAAAGAATACGGAATATTATAGAAAGTATGAAGGTGGGAAATAATGTATTATGAGAGTAGGGAGGGAAAAGAGTCGTTAATTATAAGGTTAAAGGGGTCAATTACGAATGTAATGGATAAGATGTGCACAATAAAAAAAGACAAGACAAAAAGTGAGGCCATTGGAACGAGAAACGCTGTGAAAGTAAAGGCAGAATCAGAATAGAAGGGCGTGAATAAACGAATGGAATAGATGAGCGGACAGATTATTTCAAGGGTCTGTTAGGGGGAGAACAAAAGAGGATCAAATGTAAAAAGAGAAGGATAGTTAAAAGAGAAATGGAAAAAGGAAACGAAATAATAAGTGAATAAGTGAATAAGGCAACAGATAGGCCAAAAGAATACAAGTGTGCAGAAGAGGATGGCATGGAGAACGAAGCGATAAAGAAGATACAAGGAAAAGAACGTGGAAGATCTTCTACAACGTCTGGACAGGAGAAGGGTGGTCGGAAGATTGGATTACAGAATGGATGTACCGCTTGCCAAGAAAAGGGAGGAAAAGAAGCTAAACGAATTCGAAGGGATCACTCTCATGTCAGTTGGATACAAAATATATGCAGAAATTCTAAAAGAAAAGTTTAACTATCCGAAAGAACAAAAAGAAAGTATCCCACATAATCGAATGGAATTAGGAAATGGGGTAAGGACAAAAGATAACCTCTATGTACCTAGATAGTTTGTTAACAGAAATTTGGAAGTAACGAAATGAAAACTAGTAGCATTGTTCTTACATTTTGAGTGAGGGTTTAACTCAGTGAACAGAAAACTGCTATAGCAGATAATGAAATGGAGGGGAACAGAGGAAATATTGATGAAGAGAGCAAAAGAAATTTTCACTAAAACCAGGATTAGGCTAAAAATTATTAGAGAGGTATAGAAGAGAGGAAGATGGAGGGCTAGGTTTGGAAAAGTTCGTAAAATGGATTTTGGATCGCGTTGGACAGGAACAGAGAACATACCGCGTATAATTGTCCGTGTGAAAAACACGGTGTAACCAAATCTGAGCCACAAACTGATATCGTTTGGCCTTGATACTTATTGATTGTAATTGCGAATGCCAATCTATTTAAAAATTGAACCCATTTGAATTCATTTGGCACATATGTAGGTATCATAGGGATTTGTGGTAGTAATACATCTTCTTTTCGGAACTTGCCATTCAAAATGCTGGCTTTGTCAACGTTTTCCATCAATTTTTTACTGACTAATCGCGTGCCATTGCACAGCCGTGGTGGGTACAAATTACGAAACAAAATAACCGGAGATCGAACCATAATTCAGTTTTGAGCAATAATATTAACTGGACCGTGATTTCGTAAAGAGACAGATTAGTGACAGGATCAATGGAAATTTATTTCAAGGAGAATGAGTTTTGTTTGGAATAAAAGATAAATTGGTTAATCTTCAGTGACGAATACAAATAAAAACGTTTATTTTCTGATTTAATCAGATGACGTGTTTCACACAAGTAGCAATTGCATTTGTCAGTCTTAAAAATACACTAAACTTCCAGTTAAGTCAAAGATCAGTTATGTCAACTTTCAGATATATCAAAACTCAATGCCCAGGTGGGGTATTAGTGGGGATACGGGGAATTTTACACAACCTAACTGTATTAATTTCAAAGGCTTTGGCTTAAATGGAAGTTGACTGTATTCCGAAGGCTGGTCTGTCGTTTTACTTATTGCTAGTGTTAAAAAGATAAGACGAGAATGGTTAAAGCTCTTTAAATTACCAGAGCGTGACCTAACCTTATTCTCAAGGATTTGCAGTTCTCACTTTAATTCTAAAGATTATAACAATCTCGTGTGTATCAAGTGGTGCTTCTGCATTTTGTCCATAAAAAAGGAAGATTATCTGAAACGAAATATTTCACCGTTGATAGTTCGAAGCCCAGAAGACCGAAACCACATGCCCACCCTCAAAAGAATTTGCCTAAAGTCAGCTGTTCATGCATCTACAAGTGGACAAGCACCACTTAATACTCGTGCCGTTTTTGATCGTCCTCAGTGGTAAAGTGAGAACTGTAAATCCTTGGGAATGAGGTCCTCCCTTTGAATTTACAGAGCGTCAACCATTACCGTCTTATCTGTGAAACTCTAGGGAATAAGTAAAACCACAAGCCAGCCTTCTGACTTTCTGACAATTGACAAATGGACAAATTTTTGGCGTTGCAAAAAATTTTAGTTAAAGTTGAAAACAGCAGTGATCAAACAAAAGGGCCATCAGCTAACTGCAATCGTTTCGAATTTTCACCTGTCGATAGCTGTTCGCAATCGCCACGATATGGCGTTCTCGAGTTGGGAGAAGTAAATATATACTGTTTTTAGACTGAAGTTGTTTTGTAGCAGTGCTTTCGTTTTTTTTATTTTACTCTGGAACAACAAAAATACAAGAAGTTAGGGAGTCGGGAACTCCAAGGATACGATCGTGAAAGCATTTCCGATTCCGGCAAAGTTTAGATTTCAAAGGTAATACGGAAGAATGCACACAGGCTCTCAGAAGCTCATTTCGTTGTTTATTTCACTCTGAAATAGCACAAATCGCTTTAAAAATTTGATTTGATTTTTAATTTAAAATTTAAAAATTAATCTGTACATTGCAATCATTTAGCTTGAATCCATTTTAATTCTAAATTCTCCAATAATAAAGAATTTAATTTTTAAGTAACAACATATTAAACGTTTAAGTTCCAAATTGAAATTTTTTTAATTGTAGTTATTTTAAGTACCCATGCATTAAGTTTTGATAATGTAAATATACCACTAATGCTTAGAAATAAAATATTTACGCAAAGTGAAGCATACATAAGACTTACTTTTACTTCGCGCACGTTTAGTGTTTGGAGACCAGCTCATGTTAGCGTTGGTATAACACCAGCTAATTTCTGAATACACTCAGACAATTATGCATACAGGTTGGGTTCTCCTACCAAATGTTTTAAATTGCTTCTACTCTTTTCTTGGATATGCCACGTAACGGTGAGAAAAGGTAAATAATTTTCGAATCAGATCCATGTACCTTGCTAGCTTTAATGTTAGTTTAAGATCTCGGAAAAATCGTGGAGCTGTATTCCCGTCGTTGAAATTTCCTGCACCATGCTTAGATACGTCTATTATCAAACCCGTTTTTCTCATGAAATCTTCCTGGATCCAATTCTTTGCAGTTTTCATGAAAACCTTTTGTAGTACCGTTTTTCCTTGCCATTTCAGAAATCTAAGCAATTAGCTATATTTAAAATAATAATAATTGAAATCATTATAGCATGCAGGCGTGAAAAACAAAGCCCATAATCTCGTTGAAGGAGCTGTTCTTGTATGACAGTATTTAAATCATACATTACAAAAGAATTTAGTTTGCACCGTCTAAAATAGCTAATAGAATTTCATGGGATTTCTGAAATTTAAACTCGCGAGATGAAATTTTTGTTGGCAAAGTTTCATTTATTTTGTCTCTTATTTGATCAATCTCATACCTAATAAATTTCGGTGTTTCTTTAGCGTATTGCAAAATCGTTGATACGCACAATTGTGTAGATCCAGAATAAGAATTTCTTTAAATATCCTTAGATTCCGACTCAAGTCTAATGGGTACCATTGAAACCGTGAAAATACTTGCATCGAACTGCAGACTATCTGAAAGCTTTTGTTTGTATGAACTTTGGTCTGATGACTCATTAAAACCGTACTTTAAGAAAAGTGTCGTTGACTTCACATGCTACTCAATTATGGAGGTTTTAGTTTTAGAAATATGTTGTAAACGTTTTTCTGCATGTTCTAGCGGTGGCTTTTGAGAGCTCCTGATACGGGACATAAATTTTAGTATTTTTGGCCTTTGCTTCTAATCTAATAAACCTATGTTGATGTTTCGATAGTTTAGCCTTTTCAATAAGTGTAAGAGCTTTGTCGTCAGTTTATCTAATTATATTTTATTTGATTGCATCTTCTTCTGCGTAGTTTGAACGTCTTCATATTTTGTGTGTCCATTGTACTTTTCCAAAGACGAGTAGATTACGACGAAATGCCATTTGAATTTGAAGCTTTGAATCAGTTTTCTGAAGTGCATGAACCTTTCTTCTTTTGGAAGACTTAGAAGTGTCTTTAAAATCTTTTCGAGAAGGTGATCCAAACTTTGATACAGTCAAGGTGTCTTATTTGTAAAAGCAAGTCCTCCAATTCTTTCTCAGATGAGGAATGACATAACGCAATATTTGTCCTCAACTATTTTTATTTCTTTATCATCAATCGTATATTTTTCTAGGATATAATTCAATAAAAGAACAAATGAGTATTTGTGATTTGTTTTAAGGTTTGTGACTGAGTTATCATAAAGTTTTTTATTGAAGCAAACAGATACTCTTCGAAACGCAGAAGCAAAGGTTTTGAGAGCAAAGGAAATGGATCTAAATAAAAGAAACAATCGCTGAAAGCAAATATATTTTGATTTAAGAGGTATGAATGGCTTGAAGAGAAATAAAGTCTAAAAATATAAGTATTTCATATCAAAATAAGCGGATTATGTATTATAATATCAAAGCACAAGAAAACAGCATGTTTCTGTTAAAGTATTCTATTCGATATGATGGAAAAATCAGCTGATCCTAGCTTGATCGCTATCGCCGTAATTATAAGTGTCAACCTTGTTCTGCTCTGATATTCATGTTTAAATGTTACGTATCAGCCCAAAAAAGAAATAAATTTTTTTTCAAGAGAGCGCACATTGGAAATTATAACAAGCCGACAATTGTTTATTTAATAAAATAAGTTGAAATTTAATTTGCTAACTAGCCAACCCATATTACTTTGTATCTTTAAAATTCTATTTGTCACGCTTTTATTAAATATTATGGAATTTCAAATTGAAAACAAGTATGCGTATTTTTTCTAAATGGAATAACTAGTATTATTAATAAGGATGTTATTCCTATTAATAACAGTAATGAGGATTTTGTTCCTAATTTTACACTTGAAGTTCAAGTTAAAGTAATTTGGAACTTGTCAGTACTCCTAGAACTTCTTGAGGTATGTTCCATCACGTCTTGAGCATTTGCTTTAAAAACTTTAAGGCTAAGATTTGAACCAGCGGCAGCGTGTTCGCTAGGCAGAATTTTATCACTGCATTCGTGGCCCACTCACAAAGAAGTATGGACAAGACTCAAATTATTTTTGACGTACTATCTATTGATGATAGTCCCTTTAAAAAGTAAATATCGTGAAGGAGGCCGTTCCGTTAGTATGTAAAATATTTTCATTATGAAACGAAAAAAATTATTTATCATTATGTATGGAATTTTATTATTATTTGTAATTACAAGTTACTCGCTATATTTTAAAGAATATTTCAGCTCAAAAACATGTATTTTTCACATTTACATTATCTCAACTGATTTAATGACGTGTATCATTGTAGTTTATATGCTGTACTCTGAAATACTTCAAGATGGGACGAAGGCGGCCTACTGGATTTTCCCTTATTTCCGCTGAGTTCATCATGGTAATCGTTTCAGTTATCATGTTTATTTTAACCCGAAGTTTGTCACGAAAGCGAGCATTATATTCATAAAATCCAGCAAAATAGTTAGTATTCTCCAATATTGCAAATACGTCACCAGAAAATGTTGACAATACAATGTATTCTCGATTTGGCAGTGGTATGTATCGCTTCGGTCCTCCGAGCAAAAAAAGGCGTTTATCATTAGGAAAAGTGTATTTTCGAAGCTCGAATCCTTGGTTCGGATTTGAAATGGAAGTAAGTATAATAAATTTAAGTTGATCAAGATCATATCCATTTCCGTCAGCAGAAGGAAGCCTGGTAGGTAGGTCTGAGCACCTGAAAATAGGAGACTTGGACCTTGCAGGAAGAGAGGGTTCGGCAGGAGAAGACATCAACGGAGAATCAGGTCTGGAAGCAAAAACATTAAAGAAGCACATTGTTTCTAAATTCGCATGAGTTTCAATGATTTTTTATTAAGAAGAAAATAGTTGATGAATTATTGTAGAAATTGTATCACTTGTGGTAATAAAGAACCTCAAATAGTAAAAGGCCAATCCAGTTTTCAAGAATAATGATTGTGAAATGGAAAAGATTCAAAAACTTATTCCTTAAAATAATTTAAACTCTTACAGAATTGATTTTGTCAATTTTGGAAATATTTGTGAAGTTTTAAATCTTCTATAATGCTTTCTAAATAGGCTTCCATTTTCAGTACCGATCGTCAGAGAACTTTTTTTGTGGCAAGTCTTGATTTTTTGGCTAAAAAGGTAGCTAGTGCGGAGACCAGGTGGAAAGGAAGATAGGGGAATGAAGTCGAAGTTGGTGGAGAAGGGGAACGTTGATTGCAGTGGCAGCAGCAGTAAGAAAATTTTCGAAACGCCGACCAGGGAAGGGATGGCAGCGAGAAAAGACTCAGACACGTGCCATAAACCCTCAAACCTACAGCGCCTCAATAAGCTAGGCAGCACGGGCTGGAATAGGATTTTAGACAAATGGTAAAAGAAAGCAAACGCGGCCAGCAGTAGAGGAGATAATTAAAGAAACATAGAGAAAAGGGACGATGTTTTAGGTAGGGACAAGGATAACAAGAATGGTCGGATTGAACGCCAAAATTCATAGGGCTACGAATAGGCAGGTGAATGACGTAAGGGTGGAAGTCTGAAACGTAACTAAAATGTAGAAAGTGTGGGATAAGCTCTGGAAACAGGAGAAACACAAAGTACGGCTTAGACTAGATAGTTTGTCGAATAGACAGGGAGAGGTTGGCGAACAGAGAAACAGTGAGATAACAGAAGAGCGGGTACGAAACCAAGAAAGCAGAAGCGAGTGAGATTGAAAAAGGATTGGAAGGGGAAAAAGGGCGCAGAGAGAAGAAATGTTTCTAGTTAAAGTAGAAAGTATAAACAAGAAAAACAAAATTACAGAGGAAAAAAGCTATTGGGAGGAAGAAGACAAAGGGCAAAGGAGAAAAATGAGAAAGAATGTGAAAGAACGAGAAGCCAGAAACGTGAAGATAGCTTTCTTTCTGTAATGTGCCTGGCCCAAAGTTCTAGAAAAAAGGATTTTGAAGGGTTTTAGATAAGTGAAGTGGGATTTTGATGAGCGAAACTTAGACAGATAAGAAGGATTTCAAGAGTACAAAAAATATACTATAATCCTTTTTACTTGAAATAGGAGAGGAGGGGAAGAAGAAGGTTAGAGAGCAATGAAGAGGTGGGTGGCGGTAAAGAAAAACGAGTTGGTTTTCTAAGAAAGGCACTTCAATGACTAAACTGGCGAACAAAGGAGAGGGATTTGCGATAAAGAAAATGGAGCCAATATGAGAAGCTTTGTACATAGGGTTATGGAATGGAACACGCCTTCTCTCAAGGAAGAATGCGGAATTTTATGACAAGTGCGAACTGGAGAATGAGATAGTATGAAGGAGAAGAGGGAGAGTAGACTCGTTAAATAAAAGGTTAAAGGGGTAAATTGGGAAGTTAACCGATAAGGTAGGCACGCACAAGGAAAGAAAAGGCAGAAAGAGAGGTTGGTGGTACGCGGAATGCTGGGAGACTGAAGACAGACTAAAATAGTATGTGAAATGTGGAGAAAAGGGTAAATGAAGAAGGGATAGTACAGTAAGAGAACGGGGGAATATGTGAGATGCTCCAAAGGAATTAAAGCGATCAAAGAAGGTGGAGTTTAGAATGTTATAATTAGGGCAAGAATGGAAAAGAAGGACGTGAATGAACAGCGGAATGCATAAGCGGAGAGATTATTTCAAAGGTCTGTTGGCTGGAGAGAAAAACAGGATCAACAGGAAAGAAAGGATTCTAGTCCAAGGAGAAAAGGATCTGCAGCAAAGTCTGGAAAGGAAAAGTGTGGTAGGAAGAGTGAATGACAGATCTGGTGGTACTGCTAGTCAAGAAAGGGGAGGGAAAGAAAATGGACGAGTTCAGAGGTATCACTCTTATGTTTGACGTGAGCATTTGACTCAGTGAACTTGAAAGTGTTATGGCAGATAATGAAATAGAAAAGAGGCAGGTGTTCTAGAAAAGAACAGCTCTACAGCAAAGATTCCCGTTAAATTTGCTATTACTTAATATTATGCTGAAAGAATTAGAGAAGAAGCTTAGTTGCGAACGTTTTTTAAGAATAGTGTACTATCATACGCGGAAAACTTGGTGCTGTTGCTAGATAATGAGGAGGGGATAAAACTAATAATGAGAATTTTGAAAGAGTTTGTGGGTGCGAAAAAATTGTTTGTGAGCGTAGATAAGACTAGGGTGTTCTGCTTCAGAAGTAGGAAAACCAAAATAAATTACGTTTTGAAGAAGAAGTAATACACTGAAATTGTAGATGATTTCTGTTAACTAGTTATTTGTTTTGAGGTGAGACGGGAAAACATTTTTCAGGTAAAGTGTCCACAAAAAGTGTCCAAAATGCATGTTAAGGGAAGAATTAGGGAGAGCAATCATGGTATCTAAACAAATTGAGAAAGCCTGCAGGTTCAAAGAAGCTAAAATGTGGAGAGAGGATCAGAATAATCTGAAAAAAATACAAAAGAAAGGGAAATTTAGTGGGGTGGTACAGTTTAGATTGAAGTACAGAGTACAAGAATGTGGATAGTGAATGTATGAAGAGGAAAAATAATGTAAGGAGTACGAGAATGTATATATAGGATGTATGAAGAGGAGAATCTATGCATAATATATTAATCAGAAATTGAGTCATACGTACATGTATTAGAGAAGTGTAGAGGAGAGAAGGATGGAGTTTTATTTTTTAAAAAGTTCGTAAAATGGATTTTGGATCGTGATGGAGAGGGAACGTCGTGGATATAGAAACTGGTGGAAATAAGAGAAAGCAAGGGAACAGTGATGCGCTAAAAGTCCCATTCTATTAAAGAAATGTAACGTGAAAAGCTTATTATAAAATCACTAACAAATAATTTTTATGATCATTTTAAAAATTAGTAGAATTGATATTTCTCTTTTTCAATAAAATAATTTCAAAATTACACAGCCACAGAAAAAAAGTGTGCGGATCTGGTAACAAGACACACGTATTCCTATGGATTTTGGAGCGCTGAATTCAAATTCGGTATCAAAAATCACCCATCCCGTCATGGTTGAGCCATAACCTCAAAAAATGACGAGAAATCATGCACTGAGGCAAATAAATTTCAAAATAATGCCAGTGATGCAAATTTTTACTTCTGAAACATCTGGACAACTGTGACGGATCAACCCTTGCCTGATATCAACTCATTTAACATAACTTTACCCAGCAGAACCTGAGCTTACCTAACCTGAATTAACAGAAATTTATTGAACTACACGTAAAGCTCTGGAAGCATATTTTCCAAGTAGCAAATGTGTGCTACATCGAATGGGTCAACTCGAGCCTAACCTAGAAATAAATCAAACCTAGCCTGACCTAACCTAACCTAACCCCACGAAACACAATTAAACTGATTGTGTTGTCAAGTTGTGTTTGCAGTACGGTTTGAATCAGCTTGAGCTTAACTTGCAAAGAGGTCAAACCTATCCTAACTTAAAAAAACCTGACCTAACCTAACCTAGCCGAATGAAATTCAACCACTCGTGTAGCTATGTAAGCGTACGGTACTCAGTCTTAAATATGTGCTATATTTAATAGGTTAACTCGATCTTGACCTACAAATGAATCTAACTTAACAGAACCTAACGAAATTTTGCTTAACGCAACACAACTTAACTTAAGTTTTTCCGCTTTAACACAATAAAATTCTTTTTATTGTACTACAAGTGGTTAAAAATTTAGACGCACATTACTCATTTGAAGAAACTTAGAACTGAAGTAGAATTGACCCCATTTCAATTAACCAGACAATGTTTGTGTCAATTAAAGTGTAGAACTGTAACTTAAACATGCAAATGAATAAGTTTTATTCAGAAATTTTTTGTCTCTGCTTTTCTTAGACTTAAGGGATATACTTATACTATCTTTTGTGTTTACATTTTATCTTGATTTTTATCGCAATTAGATTGATTTATAGACTTTCTTCAGTCTATTTTCTGACTGCTATAACGTGTCCTTTTTTCTTCGAAGGAATGATGCAAAGGGTTACGCTTACGTTTAAGACCTACATTCGTTTCCTTTTCAACATCCGGCAAAAATCAGCCATCGGGACCTCGTCCCATCTACCCTGATATCGTTCTTCCATTACTTTTATGTCTTGATGAAAACATTCCCCTTGTTCTTTGCTGAAGTCACCAACATTTTCTGGAAACTTATCCAGATAGGAATCTAGAAAGTGAAGTTTTCAATTCATCAAGCAGCCTAACTTTTTGTAGTTTCTTATCATTTTCGCAACAATATTCTCGTAGTATGGACTTTTTTTGTTACCGCGTAAATTTGCGTTTACTGCTTTACAACTTACCCAAGCGTCCATTTCAATTTTCGTCATGTGGCTCACGAAATTAGTATCTCTTGTCAATATTCGAATCTGGGGTCCATCAAAGACTCCTTCTTCGAATTTAGCGTCTGAAACATTAGGAAATTCAAGGGATATATACTTAAAGCATTGTTCATCTTTGTCTAACGCATTCACAAATTGCTTCATGAGCCCAAGCTTTATGTGGAGGGGTGGTAGTAAAATTTTTTCTGGATCAACGAGGCTTTGGTTGATGATATTATGAGAACCTGGTTTGAATGAATCTCTTTAAGGCCAATGTTTTTTGCTGTAATGATTGGCTCGATCTCTGCTATTCCACAGAGATATAAAGCATGGCTCTCTCGTGAAACCAGATTGTTGGCATAATATCACTGTTATGATTTTGAGATCACCACATATTTGCCATTTGTGATTCGTGTAATTAACTTTTTCAAGAAGCATTTTAACATTGTTATATTCTTCTTTGATGACAGTTGAGTGAGCTATAGGGATAGGAACGTAAGTATTCGTGTTATGCAGTAGAACAGCCTTAATGCTGCGTTTTGTCGAATCAATGAAAAGTCGCCATTCTTCGTCTCTGTACACATTTTTCTTCAAGTGGTTCATTATTCCATTAACGTCAGTGCAGTACACTAAAGACGTCTCTTCGTCTTTTACGAAAAACTTGCGGAATTCTTTGTCCCTGTCGCGATAGAATGAAACTTTTGTCTTTGGTTCTAGAAGATTTCTTCTTTTTAGAAATGAAGCGGCAAATTCAGCGCCGTCTTTCGGTAATACAAGATCTCTAAAAAATCAGTCAGTTCTAGTTGCGAAACTAATATTGGAACCTTCAATTTCATTTTATGCACGCCATATTCTTCATATTTTTCGTTATTTTCATCGGAATCATCAGAACTATTTTCTGTTCGATCACTGGTTTCACTACCTTCTCCATGACGTTGACTTTCAACTTCCATTCTATCATCTTCTAACGCGCTGAAATCAGTCTGGCGTGCATTTTTATTGATTTCAATTGCTTCTGTGACTGCGCACACATTAATGTACGCAACGCTATTCTTATTTTTGGCGTTGAACCCTTTGACGGAATTCATGTAAAAGTAGCAGTCCTTCGCAATAACGGGTTTTTTCCATGTGGTTGGTGTAGAGTACTTGCGGTACTTTTCGTTGTTTGAATTTTTTAGACGATACAACATAAGTCTGCAGGAATTGCAAATGACGTGAGGAACCCATTTTGTTTCTGGGTGCAGCAATTTACGGTCAAAACACTTTTCGTAAAGACTTTTCACTTCCTCGTCGATTGATTTTCGCAAACTGCTCACTTTATATTTACTGCATATGTAACAGAATGAATCTGGTCTATTCTTGCAGGCATACGATTGAGAAATGCTCGCGGTTTTTTTCTTTGTAGCATGAGACTCTACACAAAACTCCAGACATTTACTGCTATTAATGTCAAAATATGAAAGTACGCAAGAACAGGGTTGCCAGCGTAATCAGTGAGGTTAGGTCAGGATTTGTTAGGTTAGGATAGGTTAAACCTCTATGTAGGTTAAGCCAAATCTAAATGAAACGGTACCGCAAACACAGCGGGACAACACAATCAGTTTAATTGTGTTTCGTGAGGCTAGGTTAGGTTAGGCTAGGTTAGATTTATTTCTAGGTTAGGTTCGAGTTGACCCATTCGATGTAGCACACATTTGCTACTGGGAAAACATGCTTCCAGAGCTTTAGGTGTAGTTCAATAAATTTCTGTTGATTCAGGTTAGGTGAGGTCAGGTTCTGTTGGGTAAAGTTATGTTAAATAAGTTGATATCAGACAAGGGTTGATCCTTCACAGTTGTTATTCCTGTTAGACTGGTTAATCGAATAAATATTCTGCACTGACTAATACCATTAAGATCGTTTATTTTTTTATTTTATTATGTGAATTATTTTGACACAGATCTGTGCTTCTATCAAATCCTTTTTTCTTAACAAAAGATCTTAGAAGGGTTTTTGGAGTGAAAATGTTTATTTATCTTTTTACTCCGAAAACCGTTTTTCAATCTTTAAAAAAAAAAACGATTTATTCAGGACACAGATCTGTGTTAAAACTCGTCATCTAATGACATCAGGAAATAACTGATTTTAATAGTATTAACCCCTAAGCAATATTTATTCGATTATCCAGTCTAAAAAATAATTCCCAAACTATTGTATAGAAAATTAATTAATTGGCTTTAAAGAAAAAACACGATGAACACGTATAATGGTTTCTAAAAAACTTGAAGAATCTCACGATTTTCACATGGCTAGTATTGTCAAGAAATGTAAAAGTCTTTCTTCTTACTCCAAAAACCCTTCAACGATCTTTTGTTTAAAAAAATGTCAAAAATCAATAAGAATTCAGTTTATTCGAAAGGCTTCAGAATGAATTCAAAGAGCTTTAAAATTCTGAAAATAGTGACTTAAAAAATAACTTACCTATCACAGTAGTTTATATGCACGATTCTAAAGTCATTTAAGATGCGCCGATTGGGGCCTACTGGACATTCTTCCACTTCATCTGATGTTAATGGTGTAATTTTGCCGCTTTCTATGTTTATTTTTGCACGTCCTTTATTTTTTATACGAGGACTATGTTTATATATTCCAGCAAGTGTATTGTCTCCTGTAAATATTGCAAAAACGTCACCATCGTGTGTTGATACCACAATTTGTTCTTGGGGTGGCACGGTTTGATAGCCACTACTAATTCTTTTGGTTATTTTAATTACTTTCTCCACGGGAAAAGTGTATCGTCGAAGTTCGAATTCCCGTTGAGGATGTTTAATTGAAATTAGACGAATAAATTGGAGTTCCTCCAGTCCATATCTATGTCCGTCAGAAGAAGCAATTCTGGTAAGTGGTTCTATGTAGCTGATAGAACGAGACCGGGACCTTACACGTTGAAGAGGTTCGGCAGAAGCAGGAGAAGACGATCGGCTACGAAAAACACCAGAAGCAGTGGCGTCATCAGGCGATAAATCAAACTGTGAACTTAATTCTACAAGAAGAAACTGACGATTACATTTTCGTTGCGAATAAACTTTTTTGTAAATGACATGAACATGCGATTTGGGACGGATCATTTCGATAGAAAAAAAAACAGACTTTAAAACTACACTCAGAAAAATGAATGGTTCGATCTATCCACTTTGGTAAACAAGATTCAAAAGTTATACTAAATTCTATCAATCAGTGATTCTTATAGTTTTCTTTAAAGAATTTCTCATTTAAGCTTAATTATATCTTAAACGCAAGTCTTAAATCAAATTCTAGGTTTCAGAATGTTAGAACTTTTTATCCGTCTCTTTTCGTCGAGAAAGCTTTTACACTTTTGAATGAAAATTTTCTCAGTAGAACTCGACGAAATTTTGTGTTTTCAAATTTCGAAAATGTATGTCAAATTTGGTTTTTATCAAATGTTATATTTTTTCTTCAAGAGGCTTTTTATTGAAACTCTTCCCAATCTTACTCAGACCAGGCAGGTTTTAAGTCCAGTTTGATCAAAATATTTTTGTCGGCATTGGATTCTGAATTCTTTTTTGTTAAAAGAGTTTAGCTCGAGAGTTTCAGATTACCTACGGCACGCGACTGATGACACTCGCACTCCGAGCTCATTATTTGCATTTCTCCCGCATAAGTGGACGCACTTTTTAAAATCCAAGGTTAACGAACCGACAACTGTAATTTTGTGATTTTGAACTCTCTTTTGTTAAAACTCTTTTAGCTTTAACGAGCACATTATTATCACGTCTCTCGTGCTTCGCACTCGCTTTTTCACAAAATGTCAACTTTTTTAAATTATACACTACACTTTTATATCAAATATGATAAATTTTTTTGTAATTTTTTTGTTATTTTCAATCTTATTTTTTACAATTAAAAGAAAATCTACTCGTCCAATGTAAAAATGATTAATAATAAATTTATAGATCTCTTCAGGCGAAAATTTTTTGTCTATTAATTTTAGTTTTTTGGATGATCAAGTTTTGTCTCAATTTTCTTCGTAGCTTGTGTTCCTACTCCAAAAAATGTTATTATTTATTTTAAATGTTGTTTTTTAAGACTAAAAACAAAATCTACGCGCCCTATAGAAAAGTGATTTATTATACATTTGTAGCTCTTTCCAGAGCCCGTAATTTTAGCTTATTCATTTTTTCGTATCTTGCATAGTTTCACCTAAAAATGGAATTTTTGGATTTTTCATTATTTTTAATACGATCCAGTTTGGAATCTTCCACTTTTTGACCAAATTAGAAAAGTTGTTATCATAATCTTATAGGACTTTCAGAAAGCAACGTTTTTCTTCTACGATGAAATTTTGAATTTTCAACTTTTCGACCAAATTAAAAAGATCGTTATGATCATCTTGTTTGGCTCAAAATGTTCATTTTAGTTTTTTTTTTCATTTTGAAAATGCTCGAACTCTGATAATTTTTGTTACAGAAAAAAGTCATAGGCATAAATTGTTTGAGTTTTTGAGTACTATGCGAACTCCGAATTTTGAAATCTTGAAAAAATGTGGTTTTAAAAATTTTAGAAAACGTGCTCACTTTTTGAATTTTAATCCATAATAGCTGGTTTACGAACATATTCTTTCTTTTTAAGCCTTAAAAATGTGTATTAAAGCAAAATCCAATCTGATAAATTTTTCGAAAGTTATCGTGCCTAAAGCATACGGACAGGCAGACACCTCAGTAAAAATCGTTTTTTCTGATTCCGTGGGTCTCAAAACGTGGAGAGTTCATGAAAGCCGACAAAGTGAAATTTGACACAAAACCAATACCTTCTCATTATGATGAGAATGTAAAAATTCTTAATAGAAAGGTATTCGATTTCACTATAAATAACATTCTATCAAAATATATTATATTCCGCAAGATATAATTTGATACCGCGATGCAAATCATATAATGATAAGATTTCACAGAATTTTAGGGAAAATATGTTGAAAGGAAATTACAGCATAGTTCACCTTTAAAATTTAATTAGTATCCAGTTCGAAAAACCTCAAATAGAATTGAAAAAATAATAGTGATTAGGATTTGAAACAAATGATTTAATCTAAGTCTTATGCTGATAGCATTAGACGGATTCTTGCTGACAAACTTGTTATAGAAGAGCAAAAAATTACGCAAAACTTAAAATTAGATTAAAATATCCTACATTTGGAAGCATAGGGATTGATAAGTTTCAGTCAGCAAATTATTGTAAAATTTTAATTAGTTACTATTCAATAGAAGAGTATCCGATTTCTCCACTGATTGAATACTATAGTAATGTCCTGGGGTCCGAAAAAAAAAAGATTTTTGTATTGACATAAATACAGGGTTTCTAAATTGATAGATTTTGATAAGAGGGTCAATCAAGTGTGGCGATAAATTTTCCATAATTTCGTTAAGAGTGTGTCAAATTAATATTTGAGTGTTTTTTTAAGCTTACTTGCGTTATCTTAATCACAATCGCATTATTTGGAAACGACAACCTTGTTATGCTGCGATACCCATGTTTGAATTTTAAATATCAGTCCAACAAAAGAAATTAATTGTCTTAAAAGAGCCAACTTGAGAAATAATAATAAGATAGCAATTATTTATTGCAAAAAATCGAGATTTTATTGAATATAATTAAATTTTGAACTAAATGGAATAATACCGTTTTCACATAACAGCAATAGAAAATGTGTAGCATCTTTAATCTTAAATCAGCGTTTTTAAAAAACCTTTGTTGCATCCCCAACTCGTACTTTTATGATGTAAAATAATATTTACACATTTCAGCGGCAATATTGGATTTGCCATCTTAGAATTTTTTAAACTAATAGAAAATTCATAATCCGAGACCTCAAAAATGATTTCAGAGTGAATTGCACCATTAAAATATCTTTTTTATGAGAATCAAATCCAAAATAAGAGACTGAATTCCCCCTATAGTATATTGTTGTATTTACCAATACAACTAAGTATCACCGTCAAGATGAAGACCACAGAAAAAACAATCCACATTCTTATCAGTGAGAGAACAAACTGATTCACACGATATACAAAATTTGTTTGTGACTGTCTTCATTTCATATTTCAGAGTTTAATTAGAGTATATATTTATTATCGTTATCGCTGCGATAAAAATTTGATTGTCAAACAGAGCAACCGAACGTTCATTTACTATCGCTTTTTTCTTAGTGTTATAAATTTGTATTCTTACTGCTTAAGTTATAAGGTATAGTAATAAGGTTTAAGCTGTATTCATTTATGCAATTTTTAACTACAGCGAATAAAATTGAATTGTTATATCTACCTACATATTGTGAAAGTGGTTTATTCCACCCCTTTGAATGGCAGATCGGTAAACGTAATATATACGTATATGCGTGCACATGCACATATACGTATATCACTTTTAAGTGTTTTTTGGGCGCCAGCCAGGCCCTTTAAATCACCTTATATGAAAGAAAAATATTAACAACTTAACCCGGCAAAATATGGAGAAAATAAAATTCTCTAGTAAGCTGAAAATAGGGAAGAAAACAGGAAAATCTCAGGGGGGGGGGGGGAGTCACCAGAGAGGCCAGGCCGGGCGATAGCTAAAGCAAAGTTTCAGAAGACATCATAGATCGACCCACTTCCGCCATAGCTAAGCCTGCCGAACAAAGAAAAGGAATTACCCCGGACATCCTAGTATTTATACAGTTTTCGTGTTTCTTCAATTTTTGTTTATAAAGTTGTATGCCCCAATCCAATGGAGAATGGTCCTGGGCAACGCGCCTAGACCGTCAACTCAACGGGTTTCTCGCGTCAGGGCGCATTCACAGAACCTCAAGCTGCAATGCTCTACCGGAGTAACTCGGAACTACTGACAATTACCATCTAAGAGTCATTTCAACAATGATTTACTAAATAAATTGTTAAATAACAGTACAATTCACAATATCTATTAGTAGTAAGTGAGTTTCTCTGGTTTCCAAAACAAAACGGCCTGGTAGTAAAGTGATTCTTGAAATATGTGAAAGTTTCTGAGTTTTAGCAATAGGCGGGAAAATTTGAAATTACAAAAGAATTAATATGAACTTTACATATATATCACTAGAAGGTTTATCAAAAATTATTAATAATTAAACAAACACTAAATTAGGTACTTTAACGCATACTCAGGAAACTTCGACTAATTTCAAGAACTTATGTTTCGATAAACAGAGTAATTGACAAAACCCGAGTAACAACGCCACTATCCACAAAATTTTAGAACTAAAAATTAATCATTTAATAAAAGTGTGCTTGATTTTTGTGACATTCTCGTTGGGTTTGGACATACCTATAAAAGTACTATTAAGTCCATGATTTTGTGAGCTAAAGCATAAACTGAAATTGAAAGAACAGTTTTACTAAATATCCATTAACTAAACTAGAAATTATTTTCGACAACCTAGTGCTCTTTAACCAAACAAATCAAGGAAAAGTCCTCACTAAAACCCAGATGCCAATATTCATGAATTTTTTTAGAAGAAAGTTTCATGAATCTGAAAAGTTAGCCAGCCTCGATTTCGCGTGGGAAAGTTCAAATCAAGTGTGGGTAGCATATCACGTTAAAATCAATTAACTATATTCACAGGTCCAAGTCCAAAAATCTATGACCCACTAAGTGAATAAATGGCAAGCTACGAGTATATACACGTTAATTTACCGCTAGCACGCCGATAACCTAACCTTGACCTGAACCTCCCGGAGCCTCACTCGGCAGCGCGCCACCTGGAGGGAATGGACTGGAACAAAACTATAATTTCCATCAATCCACTGCTGTTTTGACGACGTAAATGCTAGCAGAATCCTGGCCTGAACGTGAATTATGAATTTCGGTGAAACTACATAATATATTTCAATTAAAAATAATTTCGATTTTAACTTTTTTTTTAAATGTTAAGTTTAATTGTTAACTGTTTTCATTTCTACATCATTCACTTCACAACGCTAATTCAAAAATCTTTTGCTTAATAATTTTTCGATTTTATAACGTCATTTTTAAACGTAAATTTTTAATTTAAAGGATTTAAAATATAAAACAGTGCAAATTAATAAATGGTTTTGAAAACTAAACTGTATTTAGAGTTTTAAAAATTGGACAAAAATTATTTTACAATATGATTCTAAGTCGGTTTTAAATTACACAATTTACAGATTTTGACTTTAAAAATTCAACTATTTCAATACGAAAGCCCCAATAATTAAGCAAATTGAAATGTGCCGATTCAAACTTTATAAAATAATTTTAATATAAAAATAACTTAAAATTAATACATTCATTGATTGAAGGAAGGAAATTAGATTTTAGGTTTTTTTTTAATTAGGAAGATGCACTCATTTTTGGATATAGTTAGATGGTATCTTTGCTGCTTTTTTTAAAGACACCGTTCTTTAATTAATCAACTATCATAATGGTGAAGACGATTTTTTGTATTGGCATTAGGATCGATCGTATTTATTTTGTTTGTGATCTGCAATTAATTTAAAAGATATTAATTTATTTTTGATTCAAACTACAAATTAGATGTTTTATTATATATAACTTACTGACTGAATGGATTTATCAATAAGACTATGTGAATCAGTCTTAACTTATATATTTTAATTAATCTAAATTTATTGAAATCTATATTTTCCGAGGAAACTTTTTTTATAATGTTTCCATTGAGTTGAGAGATGGACATGATTCATTTTTCCCACTTGTATTGATGCGAGTTGAAGTTAAGGATAAGTATTAATTTAGAGAATTTAAAACGATAGCGCGGATTCATGTTTTTTAACCAAATATCTTTATACAATTCAATTTATCAAAGTGTGAAGGTTTAGGTTTTGCAGTTTACTTGCACTTAATTGAAAAGCGTTAAAATCTTCTATTTTCAAGTATCAACTATTGAGAGTTTAAATAAAAAATTTCCAAAATAAAATTAGTTTCAACTTTAAATTAAATTTCACTAGTAACGAACATTTTTGTACTGCAAACGCACGCCTGATTAAAGAGATTTGACGGGGAATCCTAAATCAGGAGCCCAGTACAGTCCGTCAGATGGTGTGACCATCGCGGGTTCGATTATAGACGGAAAAGCTCGGAAACCTTCGTGCGTTTTTAATAGTCTTTTAGAATTCTTGCAAATCACTGTTGCAAATATCACTAGTGGTACTGATTTCAATACACATTCTTATTTAAGAATACTAAAAGTTTTACAAAACTTGCTATTGACCATTACCACTTTTTCACTCTCAGCATTTGCATACTACAAATAATGATTTTTCTAAACGTGAATACTAATTTTTGCTCGCTCAAGTTTATAATAATACATACAAAAATATCTCTTATCATAGTAGGAATCTTTATAGCTGTACCCCGATTATCCCTAAGCTCTCACATTTTATTTTAAATATACATATAAAATGAATCAAATATTGATATCAAAAGTCTCTCCGTGTAGATTATCCTTATGGATTTTGAGTTGCTTAATCCAAATATTCTCCTACTTTTTTCATCTAGAAAAAACGGCATAAATATGATGCAGAAACTCTTAATTAATTAATTTATAACGTTTCTGCATGCTATTTATTTCCCAATAATTATCTTGTCGAATTTTCTTTACATTTTTAATATACCAAGTAATACTTTTTAAAGCTATTTGCCGATTTATTTATTTTTCTTTTAAATAGTAAAATTATTGGAAAATAAATATTATGTAGACACTTTTCTATTCGTTAAATGATTACAATTCGAAAAATAGAAAAATAAAATAAAACGTCGATTAGAAGATTTTAACTAGCGACAGCTTGGTCGCAAGGCATGACCTTTATCGCTGCTCCGGCAGAGCTGGCTGAAAGCAGCCGCGCGTGACTCGATAGACCGTCGACAGCCGTGGCGACCGTGATTTCAAATCGCTCAGAATTCTTAAACGGGTTCCACTTACAAAGAAGCCAGTATACTTGTCTAATTAGTTTTGTCATACTATCAATTGCTGATACTCTGATCAAAACGTCAATCTTGCAGATTTGGATTTCCTATTGTTAATATTTACAAAATTGTAATTACTGACCTCGAAAATAATTTACACTTCTAGTATCAGAAAATGAAAATCTTATAAAGTAAATTCTCGCATTTAAATAACCTGGTATAAAAAATCAACTCCTAAACTTCAAAGACGGATTTTGTTTCGTTTCCGCATAAACTAAAGGTACAAGTTTTTTGTAATATTTTCAAGAATGCTTTAGCTTTAAAATATAGACTTTTATTCTTACATTTCCTTAACTGATTAAATGAGGTGTACGATCTTCGTTCACTTTCTGTACTTTAAAATGATTTGAGATGGGGTAATAGCGGCCTACTGGAACATCCCTCACTTCTTCTGTGGTCAATATGTTAATCGCGCCACTACACATGTTTATTTACACCCTAAATTTCTCGCCAATGCGCCTAATGTATGTATACATTTCAGCAAGATAGTTAGTATTTTCTAATATTTCAAATACGTGACCAGAAATGGTTGATAATACAATGTGTTCTTGGCTTAGAATCGGAACATACTGATTCAGTCCTTCGCGGAATAACAGTTCGCTATCTGCAGGAAAAATGTATTTTCCAAGTTCGAATAATAAACTGAAGCTGTTCTAGTTTATATCCACTTCCGTCAACAGAAGGAAACTTGATAGGTGGAGCCGTGCACTTGGGAACAGGAGACATGGACCCTTCGCTAAGAGAAAGTGCGGCAGATGAAGATATAAGAAATGTTTAAAGATTCACTTTTAGAATTTTATCACTTATGATACAAAATAACGTAAAAAAGAAAAAGGGCAATACAGATTTCGAGCAGAATATTTGCGATTGTTTATAAATATATTCTTATATAACTTTTCTAAATATAATGGCATCATTAATCATCTTCTTGGAAAAAGTTTAAGAACCGTTCATGAATTTTACAACACTTTGAATAGTTTTATTCTCTACGAAATTCCAGGTATTCTTGAATATCTCTTAAAATTACTTAAATTATTATTTTAAATATCTTTAAATCTTGCGGATTTGCTTTTGATAATTTTGCAAATATTTGTTTATCTTTAAAAATCTTCTTACATTTTTCTTAATGGGCTTCCATATTATCAATCAAGAACAGCAATGCAACCACGATTCTCTTTCCCAGACACCTTAGAATTAACACTCGAGAATCAACTGAAAGTTCAAAAGGAAAAACCAGCTCTCAACACACCAAAAATGCCATAAATATAAACTCCAATCCAAGCCAGCTAAATTAAAATGAAAAAATTTTAATAAGATTAAAATCCAATTTAAAATCCTATTTAACGTTTAATAAAAAAATTAATATCAAGAATTCCTGAAAATACAAGCAAGAATCTAACGACAAAACTCGGACAACCACCATAAAATGTTCCTATTTCAAACTAAAAAAAATTGTTTCTAAAAAAGAAAATACAAGAAATTCTACCTTTAGACAAAAAAAAAAAATAAAATAAAAATGAGAGAGCAACCAACATAATCCCCTTCCTTTTCTTTTTTCTCTTTTTGTCTCTCCTTTCTCATTTTAATTTCTAAAATTTTAATTGAGCTGAAATGGATCGGAGGTCATTTCTGTGTTGAGTCTGTTTATATCTGGTTCGCCTTTTGAACTTTTACTTGATTCTTGGATGTTGATTTTTAGGTGACAGGGAGAGAGCATAGGGGTGCGTTGCTGTTCCTGCTTGCTAAAAAGGGCAATGTTAAAAATCGATCGATTTTCACTGCATCCTGGAATGTTTTCTAGCTATTTCAAATTGCTTGAATAGGCTTCAATAGGCTTTTTTACCGGTGTCGGCAGGGAATTTTTAGCCGATGCCAGCAGTCTATCCACTCCAAATTGATATTCTGAATAATTAACGTTTCATATAAAATTAGTTTCGGCTTAATGCAAATAGAGTTTTAGAAGGTAATAGCGATTGGGATAGAATGCATATTGCAATGCAAAAATTTTTATTTTTAGAAAGGCCACACAGCGCCTTATTTGTAAGCGTCAAAATTACTCTGCTGCGATATTTATGTTTGGACTTCACATACCAGTCCAACAAAGAAAATTTATTTTCCTAAGAAAGCCAACAATAGTTTAACAACAATCGTTGAACAACGTGGATACAAGAGAGTACTGTGTGAAAGAGTTTATGCTTTGTGGCTGACAATATTTGTACCAAGGCTACAATGCCCATCTTGTGGTTTTCATAATCGGCTGCCTTAAAGCTTTAAAAACTTAATATCTTAGCCAAGTCAACAAAATCCCGGCTGGCTAGCATCTATTCCGGCAACACCGTTCCTCCTAAGATTGTACAAAGGTTGGTGACACAAAAAAACTTTCCAGAAGTGTAAACTTCACCTCCAACTGTGCCGTCTGCCGCATAAGGTCATCCGCGGCTAAAGACCGCTTTCTAAAAAACGGTGTTCTACGAATTATCTTGCATTAATTTCCCGTTCTTGCTTACCTTCTAGGATAGAAGGAGCAGAAGTGGTTGACCTACGCGTTCCAGTTGCGTTGGGATTCGTTACTTTAAGAAACCATGATCGTAGCTTCTGGAGCCTACAACTTCTCTCATAATAATACCGAAGGTGTTCTCACGATGGTGTCGCGGTGGGGTTTGAGCTTTCCTCTGATGACTTTAACGGCAATGTTAGCGGTAATATTGCTACTGACAAAGTTTTTTATGTCAGACAGGCTGATAATGAAGAAGAGAGCAACTAAGAAGAACACAAAGCCAAAATAATAATGGAGAGTATATTAAAGATACTAAAATGTTGTCGCTTCACAAGGATCGACGGGGCACCACTAGAGTCACATCTGGGGGCCACAGCATGCGGGACGGTGACGATGGTGTGCTGCAATATTGTCAGGCAGATCTCACTTATCAAACAGCTGGTCAGCAAGAACATCTGCGACAAACGGTAAGAGGCGGAACATGAACTGTGCCTGCAGAGAATGCTTTGGCTAGCGTTAGCTATTTGCAGCCAACAACCTCGACGGAAATACCGCCGGAGAGCATCAAGTGGAATACGAGAATGAAAGAGGAATTAGTGGGTCTCTATTACGAAAGTGCAAAGTTTGAGACGAAAAAAGAAAAAGGATCTAATTTAACTGCAGCACCCTGAAAGGAATTTTGTTCATGCTTTACTAGAGTTCAGATATATAGAACCAACACTAAGGCATTTTCTGCCAAAGGAAACAATGCAAATGATTGGTGTGCACTAATAGAACACCTCAAGAGCAAGGTTTTACCTACGTATTTGAACGTAACACAAACTGTGTTAGAAAAGGGCAAGTAATTGGAAAGGTCCGGACATGGTGCACAAATTCTAGTACATGTGCCTGACCAGTGTGCATCATGCGTTGGGAAGGTATTTTTAGAAGATAATTGAACACCCAGCTCTGATACCAGGCTTAATGCTCCAGGGTACTACGTATATGTTACCAAAAAAACCGGACGCCCAAAACTCATATGACTTTCGACCGATAGCCTGTCTTCCAAAAATTTATAAGTGTCTTACAGCTATCATTCAAGATAAGATATATTCTCATTGCGACGAGAATGACATCTTTACACAAGAGCAAAAAGGCTGTTGTAGAAACTCGCAAGGCTGTAAAGATATAGTTACTACAGGCGCTGTGACTATGACTGAAACTCGCAAGCATCAAAGGAACCATTGAATCCATTAAGCAAAACACTGAACATTATGTCTCATGGGTTTAGAATTAATAATAATGAGGATGGACATCAAGTTACCTACCTTCTGTACATGGATGACTTGAAGCAATACGCTAGTTCAGCCCAGAAACTGCACCAAGTGATCGATGTCACAAAGCAGTCTTTTAATTATATTCACATGGAGTTGGCACTAAATCAACAGAAAACAGTTCATTTAATGAGATGTAAATTGGGGAACGCAGAGTTAGAGAACCATCACCTTTCAAACATACAGAAATCTATCCACGGCTAGCACTCCATAAAGCTAGATCAACATGAAGTGGATAGTAAGGCATCCAATATTTTACTGAGAAAGTATGCTTTGTATCTAGAAACGGTGCCGATTAGGTGACGATACCAACGAATCCATCGAGCACATTATTGACGGCTATCGCTTAATGGCTCGAAGAGAATATACACACACACATAATGATATAGCGGGCATAATACACCCACAACTTACCCCAAGCCTAGGACTCTTTAACAGAATGGATGTCTTTCTATAGATACATTCTAATTCTCGCTTTATAAAACCAAAAATAAATCTTATATCGACAAGCTACGAATACTATCCAAACGGATCATTACATTAAAGCCAATCAACCTGACATTATGATATGAGAAAAAAAAGTCTCCATTGACTTGATCCGCGGCTATGATGTAAAACCGCCTTAGCCCAGTAAAAGCTATACAAAATGTTAATAAGGATTTTGTCCTCAATTTTACAATTAACGTTCAAGATAAAGTAATTTTTAACTCGTCAGTACCCTTAGAAATCCCTTAAATTTTCTAAATGGAGAAACCTTGGCTTTAGTCGAGAGAAAGATAAAACCGAATTTTTTGTGTGGATCTTATTAATAATTTTCAAATTATAAACAATAATCAGTGCGAATGTTTTTAATTCTTTCAATCGAGTTCAAGAATTAATATTTTTAAAGCTGGGCAGCGTGGGTTCGAATATTCATTGGACAAATGGTAAAAAAATCAAGCACGATCAACAGTGAAGGGGAGGATGAAAGAAAAAGAGAGGAAGGGGATGATGATTTAAGTAGGGACAAGAATAACAAAAAAGTTAGTAATGAACGAAAAACATTAGAAAAAATGAGGAGGGGCGGGGGATTGTTTGAAGAATGAGGATCTTCCATAGTGAAGATAGCGACTTGGTCCCCTGAAAAAAATTACTTATATACCTAAGAAATTTAATTCTTTAAAAAATTATGGTCTATTAGCAAATACAATTTTCATCTTTATGTCTGAAGCACGTTTTCGCATTTTCAAATGCAAAATAGAAAATTCGGAATCGCGGAGAATCTACTTTACCGATTTAACGCGGGATGTTGGGTGTCATACGATAAACTATGGTTACTAACTTTATGACATATTTCAATAGACATACTTAAAAGTATGTCTATAATATCCTTAATTTTCCTTATTACACAAACCTCACCATTTTTTGTGATCAAAATAAAATGGAAATTTGTTCGTTACTTTATTTAAAGGTTTAAAAAAAAAAATTATATAAATTTGTTCATTCCTGACGGTTTAATTTACTACTTCTCCATATAAACTATACACCTATTATTTTTGTTTTGTTAAGACAATTTTAAATAAATAGCGTTTTGAAATTAGCAATTTCGATTTCGTAGCATTAGAAGGTTTTCAGATATTCTAAATTCGATAACTTATAATTTATTAAGTATTGTATATGTAAGATTGTCAAATTGTATTAAGTCTATTTCGTTTCGGATTAAACAAAAAATATTACAGAGTCCCAGCTTCTTTATTATTAAAACCTTGTTCTAAAATTATGAGCGTTTGAAAATCATGGTCGCGGCGGCTGTCGAAGGTCTACCTAGTCACGCACGGAAGCTCTCAGCCAGCGCGACAGGTGCAGCAATAAAGGGCCCGTCTGCCGACCACGCTGCAGATGATTCAAACCTTTATATCAACATTTTTTTGTGTTTTAAATGTGTCAAATAATTATTTTTAAGTGTCCCAAGGCAAATAATTTTCTTTCAAAAATATTAAAATTATTTGGCAATAAATATCAAGTAGACACTCTTCGATTTTCCAGTAATTGTACTATTTTCAAAAAGAAAAATTAAGCGCCGCGGAAGCGCTACAACTTAATATTCAACAGCTTTACAATGCGAAAAAGAAAAAATAAACGATACTGATGAAAAGATTTAAACCAGTGGCAGCTTGTTCGCCAAGAAGAACTTTATCACTGCACTGGCGGCGATGGCTGACAGCAGCCGCGCGTAAGTCTATAGACTTTGGGCAGCCCGAATGACCGTGAATTTCAGAGTCTCTTTTTTCTTAAACAAGAGCCCACTTACCAAAAAGGCTAGACAAGTCTCTAATTATTTTGGCATAGAATCCATAGATTATAGCCCCTTTAAAAAGTAACTGTTGGGAAGGAGGTCTTGCCGTTTATATGTAAAATATTTCATCATGAAACTAAAAAATTATTTATATTTTTATTATAAGAAAATAAAAATTTAGCAACGTAAACGCTTGAATTTGAATAACCTTTTATAATAAATCAACCCCTGAATTTCAGAGATTGATTTGGTTTATTTTTCACATGCACTAAATGTAGTGTATGTCATAGGAAAATTTGAATATGTAAATTATTATAAACATTTATCAATTGTCATAGAAAAATGTTTTCTGCGAGAAAATTATACAGAATTTTTTCAATCTGTTTCCAAGAAACATTGACTAGGGCATTTACAAAAGATCAAAGCCTTGGAAATCATTATATATTGAATTTTTATTATTATTTGTTATCACAAGTTACTTGTAATATTTTTAAGAACGTTTTAGCTGAAAATCATTTATATTTCATATTAAAATGTTTATAACTGATTTAATGGCGTGTTTGATTGTCGTTTAAATGCTGTACTCTAAAATAATGTAAAATGGGACGAAGGCGGCCTACTGGAATTTCCTTTATTTCATCTTGGTTCATTGGGGTAATCGTTTCACTTAGCAAGTTTATTTTAATCCGAAGTTTGTCGCAAGACCTAGGATTATATTCATATATTCCAGCAAGATAGTTAGTTCTCTCCAATATTGCAAATACGTCACCAGAAAATGTTGACAAGACAATGTGTTCTTGATTGGACATCGGTATATATCGCTTTGGTCTTCTGAGCAAAAAAAGACGTTTATGTTTAGGAAAAGTGTATTTTCGAAACTCGAATCCTCGGTTCGGATTTGAAATGGAAGTGAGCATAATAAACTTAAGTTGGTCCAGATCATATCCCTTTTCGTCAGCAGAAGGAAGCCTGGTTGGTGGAGTCATGCACCTGGAAACAGGAGACCTGTACCTTGCATAAATATAAGGTTCGGAGAATTCGGAAGTAATAAAATGGATCAATAAGAATCTCCAAATGTGTATAAAAGATGTAGAAGAGTCTGAGTAAGATGGAGAAAATATTGGAAGGAGAAAAAGGGCGAAAAGGAAAAGTAACATAGTAGTTGAGAACTTAAAAGTGGAGAGTGAAGCTGGGAAAGCAGAAATAAAAAAATATTATAAACGATATTGTAATTCACATGAGGCTGGGAGTTCTAGTAACATGAGGCATGAAGAGAAGATTAAAAGAAATGTTTCTAGTTAAAGTGGGAAGTATGGACAAGAAAAAAAATATTACAGAGAAAAAAGTTATTGAGAGAAAGAAGACAAAGGGCAAAGGAAAAAAATAAAAGGAAAGTTAAAAATCGAGAAGCTAGAAACGTGAAAATAGCTTTCTTCCTTGAACGTGTTTGGCCCAAAAAACAAGAAAAAAGGTTTTTTAATAAAGTTAGCTAAGTAGAATGAGATTATGACGAGTGTAACCTAGACAGATGAGAAGGATTTTAGGAGTATAAAAAGGATGCTACTGATAGGTTATGTGTGGGCGATGCAAGTGGTGAGGAAAGAATTAGCAATAAAAGGAAGAATATAAGAGCACAGAAGGAGAATCGAATGAATAGTAGTAAGGAGGAATATACTAGTAAAAATCTTTTGCCTTATTTAAAAAAAATTTGTACTACCATTATCACTTTTCTTTAAATAGGAGAGCCGGGGAAAAAGAACGTTAGCGAGTAATGAGAAGGTGGATGGCGAAAAAGAAGATTGAGTTGGTTTTCGTAGGAGGGCACATCAATGACTGAACTAGCAAACAAAGAGAAGGGATTTGCGATGAAGAAAAGGAGGCTCATCTGAGAAGCTCCGTACAAGGGGTGATCGACTGGGATACGTCTTCGCTCAAGGGTAAATGCGGAGTATTACAAGGAGTACGAAGGTGGAGAATGAGATATTATGAAAGAAAGGAGGGAGCGGAATCGTTAAACAAAAGGTTGGAGAGATCAATTGGGCATGTAATCTAGAAGATAGTCACAACAGAAAAAAAAGAGAAGACAGAAAAAGAGGCTTGTGGGACGCAAAATGCTGGCAGACTAAAGATAAAATAAAAGAGTGTGTGAAGTGTGGGAAAAAGGTAAATGAAGAATGGGTAGTACAGTTTGAGAAAAGGAGCACATGTGAGGTACTCGAAAGGAATCAAAGCGATCAAAGGCGGTACGGCTTAGGATGTTATAATTAGGGTAAGATAGGAAAAGTAGAGTGCGAATGAACAAATGGAAAGCATAATCGGAGCACTTATTTCAAAGGTCTGTTACGTGGAGTGAAAAATTGGATCAATCGGGAAAAGACAACTCTATTCAAAAGACAAATGGATCTGCAACAGGGTCTAGAAAGGAAAAGGTTGGTCGAAGGAATGGATGACAAGGCTGGTGGTATCGCTTGTCAAGAAAAGGGGGGGGGGGCTGACTTGGATGAGTCCAGAGAGCTCACGCTCATGTCAGTTGGCTGGAATGATTTAAAATATTTTAAAACATTTTCATAAAATTGGTTTTTTGTAATGAAAAATTGATTTAAATTAGAATTTTTCAAATTCCACATGATTTTTAAACTAATGGTGCAATTTTTAATTAAAATAAATTGATAGAATTTGCCGTAATTTAAGGAAATTAAAGATAATTTTAGAGTATTTGAAAGAGTTTTAAAAAGTATAGTATAAAGAATCCAAATCTAAAAACGTTACATGAGATGCAGATAAATCGTTTTCATTTCTCGATTAATTAATTAAAATATTATTCCCATAATTATTATTATTCGAATAGTCAGTCTGAAAAAAATAATTCCCAAACCATTGAATTGAAAATTAATTAATTGGCATCAAAGAAACAACATCATAAACACCCATAATGGCTTCTACAGAAGACCCGAAGAGGATTGCGATTTCTGCAATGCTAGCATTGTCAAGGAATGGAAATGGATTTCTTCTTACTCCAAAAAACCTTCAACGATCTTTTGTTTCAACAAAGTGATTCAAAAAAGACAGAAATGTGTGTCAAAACAGATCTGCGTCGACCTGTCATCATCGGAAAATAAACGTTTTTTTTTGGTATTAGCCATTAACGAATATTTGTTAGCTAATTGGATTGAATGTAATTAATAAACAACAATGACATAAAATCAATAACAATTCAGAATTTATCTGCAAGGCTTCATAATGAATTTAAAGAACTTTAAAATCCTGAAAAAATCCAGTGAGTTTCAAGAAAATTACATCGTATTCAGAGTGAATTGAGAGGAATAAAAAAATTTTATTTAAATTTTTTAATTCCTGGGGTTCTGTATTTATTCTAAGGCAGAAGAGTTTGAAAGTCATATTTTCAATTTCTATAAAAGCTACTATAGCGACTTGAAAAATAACTTACCTATCGCAGCAGTTTATATGCACGATTTTAAAATCATGTAAGATGCGGCGATTGGGGCCTACTGGACATCCTTGAATTTCATCTGATGTTAATGGTGTAATTTTGCCGCTTTCTATGTTTATTTTTGCCCGTGCTCTATTTTTCATACGAGCATTATGCTTATATATTCAGGCAAGTATATTTTCACTTGTGAATATTGCAAAGACCGTCACCATCGTGTATTGATACCACCATTTGTTCTTGGGGTGGCACGGGCAGATAGACACTACTACTTCTCTTGTTTACTTTAATTTCTGTATCAAGAGGAAAAGTGTATCGTCGAAGTTCGAATTCCCGTTGAGAATTTTTAATTGAAATCAGACGAATAAATTGAAGTTGGTTCAGTTTATATTTATGTCCGTTAGAAGAAGGAATTCTGGTAGGTGGTTCTATAAAGCTGGCAAAGGAAGATCGGGACCTTACACATTGAGGAGATTCGGCAGGTGCATAAGAAGAAATCGAGTGTCCACGAAAAACATCAGAAGCAAAGGGGTCATCAGGCGAGAAATCAGACTGTGAACTTAATTCTACAAGAAGAAACTGACGATTAAAATTTGTTTCACGAAGTAATGTTTTTGTATTACTGATCATATTATACAAGGGTACCGAGCTAATACATTTTGCTCGCAGTATGAACTTTTTTGTAGTAAAAATTTACGAAATTTAAATTAGAAGAAAATCCAAATTAAAAATCGCATTTAACGTCCAATAATCAAATTGATGCAAAAACCTGTTGAATAAAACAAGAATTCAACCACCAAATTTGGAACACATTGAATAAACGAAAACCAAATATCCGACTGTAATATGAAAAAAAAATTTTCAGACAAAAATAAAAAAGAGGAAAGAAAAATGAGAGGGCAGCCACCCACATCCCCTTCCTTCTCTGTTTCTTTCTATCGTCTTTTTTATTTTTATTATCATCATGGCAAGAAAAATTTAAGTAGCAGAAATTGAGAGCACTCACGAACAGGTGCTCTCTCTTTGATACCTTAGAATCGAATGAGGGTCAGTAGGCTAATCTGTTGCAATCACGATATAAATATCTGTCACAATTACATCAGAAATAGAGAATGTAAAAGAAAAACAGAATTCATGAAACAGCTACGTTATATGTAATTAATCATATTAGCATGACTTTTGTTTCTCATTACTTTCAGTATGCAAAATTTGAACATTATTCCAGTCAAACTCATGGTCAACATCAACAAATGTCTTTGTATGTAAAGATCCTTGATTTGTTAATTTGACAGATATTCAAATTCCTGAATCAGTCACTGATATTCTCAGATTAGGTCAAGGCTTTAGTAACTGTGTGATAAAATCTAAGGCTAAACAAATGATGGAAATAGTAAAAGATGTTGAATCAAATATACACAAAATTCCTATTTTGGATCAGCAGGATTTCCGAAACAAGGTTTTACTTTTGTCATAGAGCTTTCTTGAGAAAAATAGTTTGCATATCAGTTATATAGATCGTAGAATTTCTAAAGGTTTTATGATGACGAAAGAGTTGCTTAGAAACAACCCTGTTATGGTTTGCATGAATCCTAATAAAGGCAGTATTACTGTTTGCATGAAAAAATCGAATTATATCAGGGATATGGAGAATCTGCTTCCTGATAATGATAATTTTGATTCATTACATGAAAATCCGTTAAAAAAATTAAAAAGGGACACTTTTAAGATGCTTGACAATTGGAGAAATAATGGACTTCTGGTAAAGGATATAAGATGGACTAATATTAACACTAAAGACACAGTTCTTGCAAGATGTTATGGGTTGAGATAGATTCACAACGATGGCTTATCCCTTAAGAATAGTTATTTCAACTATTAATACTCCCACCAAATTTTTAGAAGAAAATTTTAATTTGATTCTTAAGGACCCTATTACAACTTCTAAATATAATGTCAAAAATAGCTGGGAATTTCAAAAAAGTATCATTCAAAAAAAGGTTCCGGATGACCATGTAATGATTTCTTTATATCGTATTGCAATGTTTCTGAGTGTACCCCTTGAATTAGTTAAAAAGGAAATTTTAAATAGATGGACTAATATAAAAACCCGTACTCGTTTATATCAAAAAGATTTTATTGAAGGGATAGTTTTTATTATGGAGTCAACTTATTTTAAATTTAATGGATCTTTCTATAGACAGAAGTCTGGTACTCCCATAAGTTCAGTCATTTTTCTGACTTTAGCAGAACTAGTGATGGAAGATTTGAAGGTTTTTGTTTTTGGGAAATTAGATTTTATTTTGCCTTTTTATTTTCGGTTTTTCGACGATACCTTATTATGTGTTCCTCTAGAAAAGTTACAGATCGTCATTGATTCTTTTAACAGTTTTCATCCAAAACTTCAATTTACTCAAGAAATAGAACAGGATTATAAAATCAGTTTTTTGGACATAGAAGTAATTAAGGGTTGGAATGGTAATATTATTACCAATTGGTACAGAAAAAGTACATATTCAGGTAGAATTTTTAATTTGCTTTCTGCTTATCCCTTTCAAAACAAAATTGCAGTAATTAAAAACTTAGTTGACAGAGCTCTAGGTTTGTCCTATTATTCATTTCACACAAGAAATTTTAATATTGTTAGGAACATCCTTTTTCTTAATCATTATCCAAAAAGTAAATTGAGAAACATATTGCAATTAGAGCAATATGTTTTTGGTCAAATTTCTAAAACTATTGAACTTATATTAAAAAGATTTTAAATTCATACTATTTTGCGCATTCCATTTAAGATGGATTCGGTGATAAATTTTTGCAAAGATCCTTGAGATAATTTTAAAAAGGGTGGTGTGGTCTATAAGATCACTTGCATTGTAATTTAATGATAATAAAAATAAAAAAAGACAGAAGAAATAAAAAGAGAAGGAAGGGAATGTGGTTGTCTGCTTTCTCATTTTTCTTTCCTCTTTCTTATTTTTGTCAGAAAATTTTATTTTATTTTTTTGTTTTTTGTTTTTTTTTAGATAACAATAGGATTTTTGGTTTTCATTTATTCGTTGTAGTCCAAATTTGGTCGTGGGATTCCTATTTTATTTAACAGGATTTTGCATCAATTTTTTGTAGTAATGCCTTTGCTTTTGGATTATACATATTATTTTGGGAATGTTTTTAGATTTTAAGATTCTCTGGAATTTCCATTCCATGCTTAAAAACTTATAAGAATTACTTCAGGAATAACTTATTATTTATTCATCCTAGATTTCAGAATCTTAGAAGTTTTTATCCGTCTATTATGGTCGTGAAAGTTTAGACACTTCCTAATCAACGTTTTCCCATTAGAACTATGCGAAATTTTGTGTTTTAAAATATCGAAAATGCATGTCAAGTTTTGTCAATTGCGAAATCCTATATTTTTTCTTTTAGAGGCTTTTTATTGAAACTCTTCTAAATCTTATTTACACCAAGGAGGTTTTATATTCTATTTGATAAGAATATTTTTGCCGGGGTCGGATTTTATGGATTTCCATAGAAAAAAAAATTTCAATAGAAAAGTATACGATTTCAACATAGATAATATATATTGAGGATAGGAATTAGTAAATAGGTCTTCCTGCAGCTTATGAATTAGAGAAAAGACTGATTTATACGTTAAAAAATAATTTCGTTAAGAGTGTATCAAATTTTCCTTGCAAGAGCCAACCTTAGACATAATAATAATCCGACAATTATTTCTTGCTAAGAATCACGCTTTTATTGAATATTACAAAATTTTGAAGTAAATGGAATAATCGGGACGCTATTTCTGAATATTATAAATTTGTATTCTCATAACTAAAGTTATAAGATATAGTAATTGTCTTGAAGTTGTATTCATTTATTATGATTTTAAGGTGGGAGGGGGGGTTCACAAAGAAAACTACTGATGGAAGGAGATTAGACAGTAAAAAATGTTTCGAACACTTACAAGGAGAAGGCCTACTTTGCGACATGTGTCCTGACCCTCTCATAAGTGGAACTTTGTTTAAGAATAATTAGGTTTTAAAAATCACGATCACCGCGGCTGTGAAAGGTCTACCGAGTCACGCGCGTCTGTTTTCAAACAGCGCCGCCGGTGCAGCGGTAAAGGGACTGCCTAGCGACCACGCTACTGCTGGTTTACAACTTTTTGTCGACATTCCTTTCGGATTTTAAATTTATCAAGTAATAGTTTTTAATGCCCCAAGCGATTAATTTCTCTTTTCAAAAATATTAAAATGATTAGAAAATAAATATCATGCAGATACTCTTTAATTCATTCATTTGTTACGTTTCTGCATGCAGCTGCACGTGACTTAGTACACCATTGGCAGCCGCCGCGACCGTGATTTCAAAACGCTCATAATTCTCAAACAAGGTTCCACTTGAAAAGAAACAAGTACACTTGTCTAATTATTTTTGACAGGCTATCAATTGATGGTAGTCTGATTAAAATGTCAATCTTGCAGATAAGAACTTTTCCTTGTTAATATTTAAAATATTGTAATTATTGACCTGAAAAATAATTTACGTCTTCATTACTAGGAAATGAATTTTGTAATTACAAGTTTCTCGTGTTATTTTTAAGAATACTCTGGCTCGAAAATATACTCTTTTATTCTGACATTTCCTTAACTGAATCAATAATGTGTACTATTTTCCTACACGCAGTAGTACACACTTCGTACACACTCTTTAAGCTTAGTTGATTCAATTTTGTAGGAATTTTATTAAATTTTGTATCTAATTTTCTTTAAATTCAATTCATTCAAATCTTTTTCAAACCTGTAGGTATATGAGTTTTATGTTCGTGAAAGATTGTGCTTCGGCTTTAATAATTTTTCCAGAAGCAAAAATTTAAAAAAATACAGTGAAACTCTGCAATAACCCTCCCTTCTATAGCCCTTCCGACAAATGATACCGAGCCGCCAAAATTGTTTATTATATTTTTATTACATAGATAATTTATAATTGTTATTGTACTTAGCACGATTTCTGCAACCAACTACAAGGCTGCCTTTAACATTATCTTCGAACAGCCGGAGAACTTTGCCTTTCCGCCCAACGAGATGTTTGAAATTTGTTACGGCAAAAGCAAATAGGGTCTTTGAAAGTAATAACGATTGAGACAGAATGCATATTGCGATACAGAAATTTTTATTTCCGGAAAGCCTATAAACATTTTAAAAATTATAAATATGGTATAGTTATATGTTCACCAATAGAACTAACAATCACCATAAGAGGAAATTCATTTTTCCCATGAAAGCCAACTTTAAAAATAATAATGAGCCGGCAATTATCTATTCCTAAAAATGACGCTTCTTTAACTCTCTTTGGAAAATCTGGACAACGAAGACTTGATTGAAACTAAAGGAATAGGTGCAAGGGACAATGAGCATCATGTACCGAATCCATTAAAACCACATCCGAATTTTAATAATGATGATGTGTATGGCGAAATTCCAGAAAAACTACGGCACCTTGAAAGGAATTTTGGTCATGCTTTACTAGAGTTCAGATATGAAGAATCAACACTAAAGCATTCTCTGGCAAAAAAAGAACATCAGAAATGATCTGCGTGCACTAATAGAAACCTCAGCAGCAAATTTTCACCTAAGTATTTGAACGTTGTACAAACTGTATTAGAGATGCAAACTCTTGTATACTGTGCAGGTATCGCAACCGGTAGAATGCTAGACCGCAGAACTAGGTCTGCAAATGCAGCTTTGTTCCAGCAAGAGATCGAGATCCACCATGTAAGATCAGATTGGATATAGACTTCAGCAAAAGATTGTGCAAATTGGGTCGATTAACTCGATAGAAAAGAGGAAATAGAACCAGAAAGCTGATTAACAACGTTTCTAAAATCATCAACCCTCGGCACATCGAGACATTAAGACCAGCAATATTAGATGAGTTTATGGACTCCAAGCCGCAGAGACTTAAATTTCTTAGTGACAGACTATTTTCGTTCAAAAAAATTAGGGACTGAAGGCAACAAAATCGAAACTTTCAGACAGATTAAAGAAGCTTCTATCATATACTGAGTGTAAAGCACAAAAACCAGACGCTCAATATCTATCTACATTTCGACCGATAGCCTGTCTTCTAACAATTAATAAATGTCTTACAGCTATCATTGCAGATTATCTATATGCTAATTGCGACGAGAATGACATCCTTACAGAAAAACAAACAGGATGTTGTAAAAACTTGCGAGGCTGTAAAGATCTAGTCACTATAGATGCTGTTGTCATGACTTAAGCTCGTAAGCATCAAAGGAACTTACACATGGCATACATTGACTACAAACAAGCGTTTCCTTTCGTGACCAGTAATTACGTAACGAAATTGTGTCATAATTTGTATTCGCAAGTTACTTATGACATTTCAAGATGACTGTAGGATTATAAAAAATGTTACATTTTTGTTAAAAGCTTTTTTAAATGTTTGAAATCGTAATTATTCAGGCTGAACTCCAATTGTGTGTAAACCATAGTAGATATTAGATAGAATGCATATTTCGACGACAAAAATTTTATTTCTTGTCAGTTTAAAGTGTTTTTAAAACTTATAGATATAGGATGGTGTTATATTTAAGAGAGAATTAAGTATCACAGTGAAAATAAAGAACACAGCCGAAACGTTCTCATAATTTGTAGTTTCAGGGTAAACTGATTCATACGTTAATAAAGAATTTGGTTTTAACTGTACAGAATTTATATTTGAGCATTTTGTTAGAGTATGTGCCTGGCGTTTTAATCATAATATCTTGTCTAAATTATTAATTCGGTTTCTCACAATGTGTAAACGATAGCTTAAAAGACTTAGCGCCTACGGATCAGCAAATTAAAAGTTGTAAAAACTTTTTCAGATATTTAAGAATATATACACGTAAAGAACTTGGTATCCACCAGAATATCAAAATTATGAAAACAAGAGTTATTTCAGGCATACTATAATAAGTAGAATTAACAATTGAATGAATTATTTAACTCCGTTAAAAAATGTTTAGAATTTAACAAGGGGAAAGCCTCCTCTTCGACATTGTCTTTTTGACCAAACTATTATCAATCGATAGTACGTTCAAAATAATTAGATTGACAGATCAACCACGAAACTACAGAGATTGATCTGGTTTAGTTCCACATGCACCAAAGATATCTGGAGTCTGAGGGAAATTATTATATGTAATTCACCCTAAGCCTATATTAATTGTCATGGCAAAATGTTTTCTGTAAGCAAATTATCCAGACTTTTTTCATTATTTGTAAGTACAAGGTACTCGTAATATTTTCAAGAACGCTTTGGCTCAAAAGCCTTAATTTTTGATTTTTACATTTTCTTAACTGATCTAATGATGTGTACGATTTTCGTTTACATGCTGCACTAGAAAATAATATAAGATGGGGCACAGCGGCCTACTAGAGAATTCCTTTTTTTAGTTAGATTCATCAGGGTAATCTTTTCACTCGGCAAATTTATTTTCATCCGAAGTTTGTTGCCAATGCGAGTACATTAATATTTTCTAACAATTACGAAGACGCAACTATCAAATGTTCATAATACAATGTATTCTTAAATTGAAATAGGAACATATTGTTTCAGCGCTTTGCTCAATAAAAGTTTTCTATCTACAGGAAAATAGTATTTTCTTAGTTCAAATACTCAGCTAAGATCTAGAATAGAAGTAAGCGTAATAGATCAAAATTGGTCAAGTCCGTATCCCTTTTCGTATTCCCTTTTGCTGACTGGTGCTATGCATCTGGAAACGGATGATCAGGACCTTGCTCGAAGATAAGGTTTGGCAGGAGAAGACATTAGCGGAGAATCAGGTCTGGCAGGAGCAACATTAAATTAGCGCAAATGTTTCTAAATTTGCATGAGTTTTTTTAATGATTTTGTTTAAAAAAAGAAATAGTTTAAGATTTAGTGTAGAAATTGTATCACTTATGATAATAAATAACGTTTAATAGTGAAAGGCCCATCCACTTGTCAAAAAAAATGATTTCTGGTACCGATCATCAGAGAAATTTTGTGTAGTAAGTGTTTGTTTATTGACATTGCTGAAGAGAAGAAGTGTATGTGGATACGGAAAGGACAGCAAGTGCGGAGATTAGGTATAAAGGAGGAAGGGTAAGTAAAAGCAACGGTTCAAAGGGTGAAAGTAGGATGCCGACGGTACAAAGTCCAAAAATTTACGGAAGAGGACAACTTTTAGTAGAGTATCACATAAAACAGCAGGCCTTAGCAGAAACAACATGCGAAGATGTTGAAAGCGAGGTTAGTGGGTAAAGGGGGACGATGACCGCAATTGCTGTAGTGGTGAATAAAGTTTGGTGACGTTGACCAGAAAAGGTATAGTAATTTGGAAGGATGATAAATAAAGGCAAGCGCGATCAGCATTGAAGAGCAGGTCAAAAAAAGAGATAGAAAGGGGACGATGATTTTAGTAGGGACGAGAACAACAAAAAAGTTAGGATTAAACGGAAAACATTTGAAATAGTAAGGAAGGGCGGGGGATGTTTACAGAATGGGGATCTCTTATTGAACGGTTTAGAGAGAAAACAAAGGAGAGGCGGGACAATATGAATAGCGACATGCACAGACAGGAGAACGACGTAAGGATGTTGTAAGAAACGTAAGAGAAGAGTGGGAAGAGTGCTATAAGCTCAGAAATGAGGAGAAAGACGAGGTATAGTGTAAACTAGAAAGCATAGAGAATAGAAAGCAACAGGTTGACAAACAGAGAAATAGTAAGACAAAACAGAACAACGGGTAAGAAACGTAGAAATCAGGAGTGAGCATATGGTCAAAAAGTGATAATGAGGAGTTAATAAAAGGGAGAGATAAGTATATAAAAATCAGAATGAAAGATCAAAGAAGAGACTGATTGAGATTGATAGAAAATTGAAAAAGGAATAAAGCGCTAAGATTAAAAATATGATAGTAGTGTAGAAGTTAAAAGTGGAGAATGATACAGGGAAAGCTGAAGTAAAAAATCTTATAAGAGATATTCTAACTTAGGTAAGTGTAGCAGTTACGACAGCAGGAGGGACTGAGAGAAGAATCGAAGGATTGTTTTTATTAAAAGTAGGAGTCAGAAGGAAAAATAGAAAATGATGTAATGGAAGCTTCTGATGTGTCCCCTAAGGGTTTACATGTAGTGACCTCTTTTGGGCGTCCAGATCGTTCAGCATCAACTGTGCTCGTACGGCCACAACGAAAGTGGGTAAACCACTTATGAATCGTTTCAATCGACGGTGCAGAGTCTGGGTGATACTTATCCAGCTTGGCCTTGGTCTCGGATATCGTTTTCTTGCAAAGATAGTAGTGTTTGATCAAAACTCGAAACGCAGATTTTTCCATATTAAAACAAACTCGGAGGTTAGTCGCTTCTCAGTGCTTTAACTTGTAAATGCGTAAACATAAATGGCTGAAGTTTTGACAGGCGTCATTTTAAGGATCAAGCTCGACGAAAATGGTTCACATTAGTGAATACTAATGCCATCTTTTAGAATTTTCAGATACTTATAAGACTGCCTAGTAAGAGGAGAATCTGTGAAGTGTATATTGATACGAAATAGATTTATGGGTGACGTAACCATGCATTAATTTATAAATATAAGCGGGGCAATATACCAATAACGATAAGAGATTCCTTGACATTCTTTGCCGCAACTAAATGTTTTATTCGACTGGCTGGGAGATTGCCGAAAGATGATAGCCATGGGAATCATGATACATTAACATTTTGTCATAATTTGTAAGCGCAAGTTACTTACAATATTTTAATGTGACTTCAGATCATTACAAGTTTTACATTTTTGTTTTAAACTCTTTTAAATTCTTAAAATCGTAATTATGTAGGACAAACTTAAACAGAATTTGAAATATATTGAAAATTATATAAAATGCATTTTGCGACGCAATGTTTTTAAGTTTCTGCAAGTTTAAATTTTTTTAGTTTATGAATATAGTATGGTGTTATATTTACCAATAGAATTAGGTATTACTGTGAAGATGAAGACCACAGCCGAAGCGATCCTCATGTTTTGCAGTTAGAGGGTAAACTGAGATATCTCCGCTGGTTTCCTATTATCATCCGTAATTTTTTCTGGACAGCCCCTAAAAAAACCGTGAACTCCTAATATTGATGAAGGTTCAGCAAATTTGGAGAGCATGACATATTAAATTACAGCTAATAAATTACTTGTGAAGATACCCTAGCGGACCGAAGGAACCGAATGGAGCCTCTACAAATTACCCGTAAAGACCCCATTAGGTTCCCATTCAGTTCCTTTTTAAAAAACAACTCAAAAAAATCAACTTTCATATTGTTGAAATTCGGATTCTATGTTAAAATTCACTATAGAATGTCAAGGAATAATCGCAATAGTTTTTTTTCTACGGTGAAAAAGTTTAAAAAAATATAAGACGTATAACGCCTGTTGACTGCTACACATGAAACGCAACATCTGTACGTAGCATTAAACATACGTTATAGATCTTATATATTTTTTTGATTGTTACCGCTGAAAAAAAGTATTGCGATTACTCTGTGAATTTCCAATAAAAGATTTAACGTCGAATCCGAATTGTAACAGTTTAAAAGTTAATCATGCTGTTTTTTCGAGTTTTTTTTTTTAAAGAACCAAATGGGGACCCAATGGGGTCTTTACGGGTACTTTGTAGAAGCTCGATTCGGTTCCTTCGGTCTGCCAGGGTAGGGACTTGATCACCTGAAAAAATTACTTATAAACCTAAAAAATGTAATCATTTAAAAAATTATAGTCTTCTGACGAATACAATTTTTATGGTCATTTTTAAAACACGTTTTCGGATTTCTCATTTTGAAAATAGCAAATTCGTGATTGTCCAGAAACTACTTTACCAATTTGACACGGGGGCACGGTGTCACATGATAAAATATGGTTAGAAACAGATTGGATAGGGGTGGGGGGCCTTCAGTCCAAATAACGTTAGGAACAAAGATAACGTTTAGTACGTTTCTTTGTGAAATATTTTAAGTATGTTTAGGAATTTTATGAATTTTATGTAAAACATCCCAGCAACGATACAGCTTATTAATAGCTTTAGTAATTTTGAACTTCAAAGTATGTCTATAATATCCTAAATTTTCCCCTATGAGACAAACTTCACCTTTCCTTTGAGATCAAAATGAAACAAAAATTTGTTCGTTACTTTATTCAAAGCTCATTTTTTTAAATTTTTAATTTAAAACTTTTTCATCCCTGAGGTTTTCATTACCAAACTTGCGGCGATGGATGACAGCAGCCTCGCGTAAATCTTTAGACTTTCGGTTGCCGCAGTGACTGTGATTTTTAAAGTCTCACAATACTTAAGCAAGGGCTCACTTACAAAGGAGGCTAAACAAGTCTGTAATTTTTTTTTCGTACTATAGATTGATGATAGTCCCTTTAAGAAGTGAATGTTGTGGAGTAGGCCTTCCTGTTAGTATATAAAATATTTTTTTTATGGAAGTAAAAAATAATTTCAATCTTTAATATTAGAAAATGAAAATCTGGCAAACTTAAAGCTCGCATTTAAATAACTTGGTATAATAAGTCAGCCCATAAACTTTAGGGATTAATTTGGTTTGGGTTCCACATGCACTAAATGTACCGTCTGTCATAGAAAAATTATTATGTGTAAATTATTATAAAGCTATATCAATTGCCATAGACGGATTCTTTCTGGAAAACAATTACACATAATTTTTTTTATCTGTTTCCAAAAAAGGTAGAATGGGTCATTTGCGAAAGATCGAGGCCTTGTCAATCATTATACATTAGGTTTTTATTATTCTTTGTAATTACATGTTTCTCGTGATATTTTTAAGAATGCTTTGGCTCAGAAATATACTCTTTTATTCTTACATTTCCTTAACTGATTTAATGACGTGCACCATTGTCGTTTACATATTGTACTCTTAAATAATTTAAGAGTGGTCGAAGGCGGCCAACTGGAGTATCCCTTATTTCATCGGAGTTCATCATGGTAATGATCGCTTTCCAGCACTTAATCACTGCACCGTCGGAGCTGGCAGAATGCAGCCGCGCGTGACTCGGTAGGTCGTCGAAAGCCGCGGCGATCGTAATTTTAAAACGCTTATAATTCCAAAACAAGGTCTAAAACAACTTTTACATTCTAAAACATTATTAAACTAAAAAATAATTACAAGGAAATTCTTTAATCTTTTTGAAAAGAAATTGGGTAGGGTATTTACGAAAGATCTAAGCCTTGATACTAATAACACATTGAGTTTATATTATTTTTGTGATTAAAAGTTACTCGCAATATTTTTAAGAATACTTTGGCTCAAAAATATTCTCTGCTACTCTTACATAGCCTTCACTCATTTAATGACGTGTACGATTTTCGTTGACATTCTGTACTATAAAATGATTTGAGATGGGGCGATAGCGGCCTACTGCAGTGTCCCTCATTTCATCTGCGGTCAATATGTTAATGGTGCCACTAGTCATGTTTATTTTTACCCTAAATTTTTCGCCAATGCGTCTTATATATGTATATATTCCAGCAAGATAGTCAGTATCCTCTAGTATTGCGAATACGTCACCAGAAAATGTTGATAATACAATGTGTTCTTGGCTTGGAATCGGAACATACTGATTCAGTCCTTCGCGCAATAAAAGTTCGCTATCTGCAGGAAAACTGTATTTTCGGAGTTCGAATCCTCTGTGTGGATTTAAAACGGAAGTAAGGATAACAAAATGAAGTTGGTCAAGTCCATATCCATTTTCGTCAGCAGAAGGAAGCCTGGTAGGTAGAGTCATGCACCTGCGAACAGGAGACCTGGAAACAGGAGACCTGGAAAGAAGAAACCTGGACCTTTCACGACGAGAAGTTTTGGGAGATGAAGACATCAGCGGAGAATGAAGCCTTTTGGGAGAAACAATAAATTAGCACAATTGTTTTTAAATTTGCATCAGGTTTTCAATTATGTTTTATTGAAAGAGAAATGTTTAAATATTTATTTTTAGAATTTGATGACTTATGATATCAAATGATATCAGATTTCAAGAAGAATAGTTGCTATAGTATTGAACTATATTCTCACATAACTCTTCCAAATATACTATCATCATTAATCACGTTCTTGGAAAAACTTAACAACCGTTCATAAATTCTTTAAAATTTTTAAATAGTTATAATCTATACACCCGAGAATCAAGTGAAAGTTCAGAAACAAAGAACCAGCTATAAACACACCCGATGTCAAGAATTCCTGAAAATCAAATCAAGAATCTAATGTCCTAATTTGGACAACCACTATATAATGTTCCTATTTCAATCTGAAAAAAAAGATTGTTTCTAAAAAAGGAAAAAAAAGAAATTATTGCTTTAGACAAAAGTAAAAAAGAGGAAAGAATAATTAAAAAGCAACTAAAAGAATCCTCTTCCTTCTCTTTTCTCTCAATTTTTCTTTCCCTTGTCATTTTAATTTCTGAAATTTTAATTGAGCTTACTTGGATTGGAGGTCATTTCTGTTTTGGGTCTGTTAATAGCTGGTTCGCCTTTTGAACTTTCACTTTATTCTCTGGTGTTGATTCTTAGGTGCGAGAAAGAGAGCATTGTGGTGCGTTTCTGTTCCTGCTTGCTAAAAAGATAAGTGTTAAAAATCGATCGATTTTCGCCTCATCCTGGAACGTTTTTTAGTTATGTGGAATTGATTAAATAGGCTTCTATTTGATGGAAGTACATACTTAAGACCGACCTAGTTTGGAGAAATTGCTCTAGTTTTATTTACAATCAGGTATCATAGCCAGCTTGAAAATGGTTATGTTCCATGTTTTCACTAAGCTTCGTTTTAACAGTTTGGAAATCCTGGTGTTATTTAACTTTTCCGATTTTTGTCTACTGTTTGTGGAATAAGGTTTTAAGATAATCTTATACTTATACATAATATATTGTCATAATACACATTTAGATTTTCCGCATGTATGGCAAACTGAAGCTATTTTCCTGGAGTAGGCCGGTTTCAAAGATGTATTTTTAGGGAAAAAAGGAAGTTTTCTGAATTTCTTCAGACTGCATTAAGAACATTGTATGGTTGTTGTCCAAATTTGGTCGTTAGATTCTAAATTTTATTGTCAGCAATTCTGCACATTAACATTAGTTTTTAGGCGTTGCTGAAGAGAAGAAGTATCTGTGATTGCGAAAAAGGCACGAAGTGCCTTTATATCAAGTAAAAAGGAAAAAGGGTGAGTGAAGGAAAATGTGCAAACTGTGCAAAGTCCAAAAACTGATGCCAGAAGCCAACAGTTAGTCGACGATCACACAGAACAGCAGCTAGTAGCAAAAAACAAGATGTGACGATGTTGAAAGTGAGGTTAGTGTGGTAGGGGAACGTTATCAGAGAACGAGAATGTAATAAAAGTGAAAATAGATCTTATCCAGAAAATGTTCAGGCTCGAAGAACAGCAATTAAGGTTTTTAAAGGGAATTAGAAAAGTAAGCTGTGATTATGGTTAGTGAAATCTGGGCTGATGAGAAGAAGGAATGAAAGGGTATAAAAAGGATGCTACCGAAAAGTTATGTGTGGACGATACAATAAGCAAGAAAGGAACACGATTAAGGGACAGAGAAGGGCGGCATGGTCCCAAGGGTGAGAAAAGAATTATCAGAGACAGCGAGAACAGAATAGGACAGTCAGGAAATAGAACGCATAACGATAAGAAGGATTATGGTAGAAAATTTAAGTAGTGCTGGTTTGCTCAAATAGGAGAAGAAAAAAAGAAGGAGGCTGCAGATTAATGACAAGGTAGATGGCTAAACAAAATAGTTGGTTTTCTTGGAAAGGCACTTCAATGCCTTCACTGGCAACCAAGAGAGAGGGGTTTGCGAAAAAGATAATGAGTCGATATAACAGGAGAAAAACGAAGAAAGATAGCATTTGTACGTAAGGCAGAAAGAGTGACATGCTACATCTTGCCAGAAGACAGAATGCGGAATATTATAGACAGAATCAAAGTGGGAAGATTGGGAAGTACAAGAGGAGAAAGGAAAACATGTTAGGTGTTGGAAAAGAAAATACCGAGGGTGATGGAGGAATACAAGATAAAGTAGAACAAGCGATCAAAGAAGGTCGGGTTGGTGGTGTTATAAATAGAGACTTGAAAATTAATTTACCTATCACTGTGGTTTATATTTATAATTCTAAAATCATTTAGTATTCGGCGATTAGGGCCTACTGGACATTCTTCGACTTCATCTGATGTTAATGGTGTGCTTGTGCAGCTTTCTATGTTTATTTTTGTCCGTTTTTTACGCTTCAGACGAGGATTCTGTTTATATATTCCAGCAAGTGTATTAGTACTCGTCAGTATTGCAAATATGTCACCTTTGTGTGTTGATACCACAATTTGTTCGGTGGGTGGGACTGGCGAATTGACTTTATTACGTTTTGCGATTACTTTAATTCCTTTATCCGCTGGAAAAGTGTATCTGCGAAGTTCGAATTCCCGTTGAGGATTTTTAATTAAAATTAGACGAATAAATTGAAGTTGGTCCAGTCCATATACATGTCCGTCGGAAGAAAGAATTCTGGTAGCTGGTTCTATAGAGCTGACCGATGGAGACCGGGACCTCACACATTGAGGAGGTCTGGTAGGAGCAGAAGAAGAAGGTGAGCAGTTACGAGAAACACCAGAAGCAGAGGATCCATCAGGCAGGAAATCGAACTGCAAACTTAATTCTGCACGGAGAAACTGATGATTACATTTTGTTTTAGAAAAACTTGTTTTTATATTACTGATAATAATCTGCAAGTAGACCGAGCTAATACATTTAGTTCCCAGAATTAAGTTGTTTATTAGTAAAGCTTTTGTTCTCTGATTATACGCTCGAACTCCGAAGATTTGAACAGTTCGGGAATCGGGATTTCCAAAGATGTGAACTATACGGTCTACGACGCGCATGTGAACTTGGTTTTTAAGACAGCGCGTACGCGCGCGCGCCTGACTCTCAAATACAGCATGTTTAAGATCGAAATATTTAACTTGCTCCTTTGAAGTCGGGAAGATCTCATATTTAAAGCACACGCTTCTTCGGAGATGGAGCCCACGTGAAAAGATTCCCCGGAAAGTGCTCCACGGAAATTCTATAAAAATTCCAGCTGAAAATTCTACGGAAATTCCATTTAAAAATTTCGTTGAATTTGCGTAAAAATTCTACTAACGTTTCGTCTGCAATTCACAGCCTGTAATGGACTCTGGAAGTTTCTGTAAAATTTTTCTATCAGTAACTCTACCCCAGGTCGACTCTAGTAGGTCTCGACCATCGTCCCCCGAGGAAGTTGAGTTCTAAATGAACCTTGGAGGCAACAAACAATATTTTTTCATGATACGTCACTATGTAATAACATCTAAGTGCATCAGGTGTAAAAAATACCACTACCTCGAGAAAGTTGAATTCTAAGTGAACCTTGGAGGGAACCAACACCTTTTACCAGTGTAAGAAATACATCTCCGTCGGGGAATTCGAGTTATAAATGAAACTTGGAGGCAACCAACCGATTGTCATTGTACAATGACAAGTCATGAAAAAAATAGTTGGTTGCCTCCAGGGTTAATTTTGAACTCAGCTTGCTCAAGGGACATGTGTTTTTTACACCTGGTGCACGTGGAGGATATTGTATTGTAACGAATCATGAAAAAATTTGGTTGGTTGCCTCCCAGGTACATTTAGTACTCCACTTTTATGAGGGAGATGTATTTTTTACAGTGAAAAATCATGAAGAAATATTTTTTGCACCTGGTGCAAACTAAATTTGTCAGGACGCCGGTCGTTACCTACCGGAGTCAACCTGGCGTAGCGTTACTGATAGCAAAATTTCATAGGAATTTCCAGAGTCTACTACAGATTGTGAATTGCAGACGGAAAGTTAGTCAAATTTCTATGGAAATTTAACGGAATTTCTAAGAGGAATTTCAGTAGAATTTGCAGCTGGAATTTCCGTAGAATTTCCGTGGAGCATTTTCCGGGGAATTTCCGTGGAGCACTTTCCGGGGAATCTTTCCACGTGGGAGTCTATTGTTTGACGGGCCGACCGTAAAAACGGCGTAGAGTTAGTAGATGAGCGAAAACAAATTTGAAAAGTTTAAGCGTAACAACAGTTCGAATGGGCGCAAGGGGTAAAGCGAATTTAAATGCGCTAAGGGCAGAAACGGGTTAGAGGACTAAATCGTTTCTCGTCGCGGCCGTAATTCAATCCCTTTTTCTTTGTAGTGTATTCTTGTGGATATCCATTTCACGTCGCACCAAAAGACCAACGCTTATGAACTGACCTAAAAGTTACTTCCTGTGATCTACGGCAGCATATTGCCTGTGAACTATGACAGTTTGTGTATGCACAAAATAAAAAATTTTATTCTCTCCTCAAGAAATGTATTTTTTCAGGTCAATCTCAATACAATTTCTGACATCGTAGTAATTCAATTAAATAAAGAAAAATCAAGATACAAAATCTAACTTTTAACTACAGCAGAAAACTAAATTTAAGAGAATTGTTACATTTTTACGCAAAGTGATGAATCTTTTAGATAAAATTGTGAATATTCAATTAAAATACCAGGTGTATATATATGAAACCGGTATTGCCATCTAGCGGCTAGTAGGCACACTTGTAGGCACTGTCGGAACTTACCATTTGTGCTAATTGGCGTATTGTCATCTGTCAACAATATCTAATACCAAACATTTTAAGTTTCATATGACATCGTGATTTTTTTCGCTCTTGAAAATGTCGAAATACGTGCCTTCAAACAACGATTTGCGGGGAGCATTAATTTTCTGTTTCCATTTGGGTAAATCGGCAATAGAATCTCATCGAATGCTTGTCGAAGCTTACGCAGAGCATGCTCTTGGTCGAACGCAGTGTAATGAGTGGTTTAACAAGTTCAAAAGTGGCAATTTTGATGTGAGAAACGCTGACCGCGGCAAACCACCGAAAACTTTTGAGGACGTCGAATTCAGGCTTTGCTGGATGAAGACGATGGTCAGACGCAAAAACAGCTCGCAGAACAACTAAATGTGTCCCAGGCAACCACTTCCAGACAAATTGGCCAATTTAAACCGTGCTCTGCGCCAAAAACGCCAAGAATATGAAACTAGGCATGAAAAAGTGATTTTTCTCGATGACAATGCACCATCACACCGGA
>NC_046666.1:23262560-23264144 GCF_010883055.1 Belonocnema kinseyi
GGCGCATACTTTGAATAAAATATTTGTTATCATTCTCTTGAAATAAATGTGTTTTTTTCTTGAAAAAATACCGGTTTCATATGTATACACCTGGTAGAGAAACTTTTAACCAGAAATATGAATTTTCAACTAAAATGATGAATATTTAACTAGAATAATTGAATTTTTGGCCAAAAGATCAATTTTTACCCACAACGACGATTTTTCGTCTAAGAAAGATAATTCATTTACCAGAAATTAAATAAAAAAATGTTTAGTCAAAAGATTAAAGTTCAACCAAAGAGATGAATTTTTTAATTTAAATCAAGCAGAATGCAATAATTCACAAAACTGATGATTTTTTACCCAACAAACATAAAATTTAAAATCAAGAAAATATTTGTTGTACTAAAAGGGGAAATGTTCAACTAAAGAAGATAAATCGTTTAAAAAATTAGTAAGTTACATTTTCCGTTAAAAAATTAAGTTTAAAAAAGGGCTTTTCGACTAGAAAGTTAAATTTTCAACTAAAGGCGTAAGCTTTTAGAAAAAACTCAATGAAAGAAGAAGTTTAAAAAACTAAATTGTTAAATTATCAACCAAATAGTTACACTTTTAACCAATAACGATGCAATTTCTGCCAACAGAGATGAATTTTGGAGGATATCGAACGACGTTATGTGATCGATGAAGTGTTAGGATATTTTTAATTTCTCCAAGGGATTTTAGAAGATTTCAGAGAATTTCAATGATTTTAATGGGAATATAAGTGCTCAAGATATTTTAATTGATTTTAAAGGATTTCAGAATGCATCCGATTTCATGCAGTTTTACGGGTATTTTACGGGTAGTTTTGCAGCTATTTTAAAAATTGCAATAATTTTTTGAGTGCTTGAAAAAATCTCAAGGGATTTCAAGAGATTATATAGGGTATATTAAATATATCTCAACAATTTGAATTGCTTCCAAAGGATTTTAAAGACATCAGTGTATTTTTAAAAATCACAAATAATTTTCGAAAGATTTCAAAAGCATTTCAAAAGGATTTCAAGAAATTTTTAGTTGGTTTTATTAATTTATTGATTTGCAAAGATCTTGAAGGCTGCCAAGGTATTTTGAAGAATTAAAAAACTTTCAAGGAATATTAAAAGATTTAAAGGATTTTATGGTACTCAAAAAAAATTATCATGGTGGTATAAACAATTTACAAGAATTTATGAAGGTATAGAATGATGATACAGGACTCATCATATTGTACGTGTTTTAAAACATTCCAAGATATTTGAGCAGATTTCTGAGGATTTCAGTCGTTTTCAGGAATTTAAAAAGCAATCAAGTTATTTTAACAAATTTTTCAAGATTTTAGGAAATGTCATAAAATTTTATTATATTGTATTGTATTCTATAATATTTTAATGCATCTCAAGGAATTTACACAGACAAAGTGAGGGGGTTTCGTAGGGTTTGAAACAATTGAAGAGATTTTTAGATATTTTTTTGCAATTAACTTGAAATTTGCCCTGAAACATTTCTCTATTAACCAACATCTCACTTCAGTGAAACTTTGTGAAATGTGAAACTCGTTGATCTTATAACAATAAAATT
>NC_046666.1:23264244-23301948 GCF_010883055.1 Belonocnema kinseyi
TATATCTTTAAATCTCACCTTTAATAAAGCCAAAAGATTATTTTACAATTGAATGTTTAACGATTAAGCTGATTATTTTCTCATCAGTTAAATTCAAATTGTTGAAATAATTTGTATCTCATTATTGCTAGTAGCTCTGCATAATTTTTCTAATTATTTTGTCTAAAATGGAAGCGTTAGGTATTGAGCTTGTTTCATTGCATGAAGCTATTATGCGTACAGAAATTAATTTTCAGAAACTCGCATGCGAGAAGCGAAATGAGAAAACTATTAGAGGTCGTTTAGAACTGCTAAAAGAAAAATGGCATCGATGTTTAAAACTAGACTTAAAGGCTAGAGCGCTCCATACTTCGAAAGAAAAAAAGACAATAGGATATTTTTCTGAAAGTTAATTTCTGCAAATTGAAGAAGCTTATCTTGCAGCTCTCGATTATTTAAATTTAAAACTGCATAATTTTATGTCAAATGTTGCGATAGAAGCTAGAAAATCGACGCAAGAAAACGTTAGTCAGCAAAATTATACTATTCCCAAAGTACCTAAAATTACGTTGCCTGAATTTTCAGGCAGTTATGTTGACTGAGAAAAATTTTGTGATCTGTTTCAGTCGTTAATTGTTAATAATATTTCTTTATCTAATGTGTCACGTTTGCACTATCTGAAATCTTCGTTAATAGGTGATGCTAGTCATATCATTAAACATGTAACGGTTACCGATGCGAATTTCACTACTGCTTGGGAGACAATTAAAATTCGCTGCGATAATAAACGCGCTCTACTCGATGCTCATTTGCAAGCGATCGCAACTATACCGAATTTCTCTAACAATTATGTAGTGGAATTAAGGGTGTTACATGATTCTACAAATGAAGCGTAAACATGCCTAAAAAATTTAAATCGACCAACTCAGCATTGGGGTGATGTTATGGTGTTTTGGACAGTGCGTAAATTAGATATGTCATCTTTGAAGGAATGGGAGATGCACTTGGGATCTAAAACAGATTATCCTACTTTTAAAAAATTAGATGATTTTTTAGCAACACGCATTCGGACTTTATAAGCGATTTAATTATCAAAATGTAATCTACCAGAAAAGGGTGAAAATAACAAAGGGCAATCAGGTAAAGGCCACAATGCCTCCACAAATTCAAAATGCTAAATGCGTAAAGAAAATCATCACTTATCTAAATGTAGACAATTTAGAGAATTATCTATTAATCAACGCAAGTGTTACGTCATCACTGTTGTTTCAATTGGCTGACACCAGGTCATAAACCTTACAACTGTTCTAGCAGGTATACTTGTGGTAAGTCCCGTCGTAAACATAACACATTGCTACATATTGAATTTAAATCTAATTCTAATTTTATTGCTACAACGCCGGCGTTGACTTCCGCTAAAACTCTTGCAATTAGTTCTCCAGTGGCCAGTACTAGTAATACGGGCTTAGTAATAAAAGAAATATCAGATAGCCCTCCACTATCGATACAGGGAGCCCATCATACGAATCTCAATGACGCTAAATTGACGCAACCGCCGTAGTAAACATACGAGCTAATAACGGCCAGGTTAATGCATGTAGAGTTCTCCTTGATCAAGGCTCGGAATGTTGTTTTTTATCTGAAAGATTAGTGAAAATTCTAAATCCGAAGTATTAAAAGATTAATTCTTTAGTTCACGATTTAGGAGGTGAGATGATAGGCGCCGCGAAAAAGTTAGCTCAAGTATCACTTTTACTAAAGGGAGGTGTGATCGAATCTGTATTTGTGCAAGCTTTAGTGTTATTGCATTTAATGTCTTACACCCTACCTGTAAGACCGGGTGGTGGAGTTGAAAAGGACTTAAAAGAACTTTCCTTAGCAGACCTTGATCCATTTGGCTCAGACGCCATAGATATGATTGCGGGTACAGATATATATTGGGATCATGTCTCTTACCAGGGCTTAAACAGGGTACGCTAAGCTCTTTCATATCGCAGGATACCACTTTTGGATGTATCCTATCTGGGCTGGTTCTTAAGTCAAACAGAAGCTGGCCTTTACCAAAAACAGCGCATCAAAGTATAACCGAGGATGTCCTTTCCGATGATTTTCTTAGGTTCTGAGAGATGGAGGAACCAGCATCCAGATCCCTTTTGACTGCTGATGAGATGAATTCTGAGCAGCATTTTGTTTCGACTTATCATCGTTTAGCATCAGGAAGGTATATGGTACGCTTGGCCTTTAGGAATGAACTTCCGATAGATATAGGCAGTTCCTTAAATAGAGCAAAGTTAGTCTTGAAGAGAGTATATGCTCGCTTTCTTAAGGATTCAGCTTTCTTTTCTTAATACACGGTGTTTTTAACCGAACATGAATAGTTAGGTCATATGGACCGCGTTCAGCAGTTTTCTGAAGCTGATTTTCGTCAAACAGTTTATTTGTCCCATCATCCTATCCTTAAGGATGATATTTCTATTACTCGTTTATAAGTAATATTCAATGCCTCAAGTTTGACATCTAATAACACATTCTTGAATTCCCATCTTCATATCGGGCCTAAAATTCTCACGGATTTAGTCTCCATTATAATACACTGGCGATCCCATCGCTTTGTGTTTGTCGCCGACGTAGAGAAAATGTTTCGACAGACTTTGGTTGACCCACGTGATAGAATATATTAACCTATAGTTTGATATTTCTCTGAACAAAACTTTGAGGCTTGGATTTTGAATAAAGTCACGTATGGTACTGCTTGCGCTCCTTAAATCGCTAACAGAGTCATTAAACAATTAGCCAATGAAGAAGGGTCTAAATTCCCTGACGCCAGATCAATCCTCCAAAATAATGTTCATGTGGATGACATTCTTCTTGGCGATGATGAAATGGATGTAACTCCAAAATTAAGAATGCAGGTCATTCACCTTTTCGAAAAGGGTTGTTTTCATCCAAGAAAATGGGCAAGTAATAATGAATTATTATTATTAGATTCTCCCTCAGGAACTCATACGAGAGCGTTTGATTTTCTAGTGGATGAGGATATTAAACTAAGAGTTTTGTGTTTGCAATGGGATAGCGCATCCAATGTTTTTCAATTTAGGGTTGAGCCCCGACCTATGGATTCTCCAACGAAACGTTTAATTCTGTCAGTTATCGCAAAGCTGTATGATCTAATGGGTTGGTTATTTCCAGTTGTAATAGTCACTAACCGTTTAATGCAGCAGCTATTACTTCAAAATCTGCAGTGGAATGAGCCTTTGCCCGCTAATTTGGAGGATTATTGGTCAAAACATTATGAGGGTCTTACCGAACTTCAAGCAATCCAGATACCGCGAAGGACTGGACAAGGTGATGACAGTCTAGATTGCGAGCTGTATGGCTTTTCTGATGCTTCGAGCAGAGCTTATGCTGTAGTCGTTTGTCTCCGTATTATTCAGGAGGATATATATATATATATGTATATATATGTGTGTATTTCGACCATTGTCAATGTCGAGTAAGTGTACAAACCAGCGAGCACCATGTAGGTCATGATGAACTTATGAACCTAAATACAAAACACTTCTCTGTTAACCATGATCTCACTTAAGTGAAACTTTGTGAAGAGTGAAACTCGTCGATCATATAACAAGAAAATTGATCTTTATATCTTATTCCCAAATTAAAGCTATTTTTCCTTACAGTAATTTCCCTCTTGAATCCGTGAATTCAAAGATATTAATTGGATAAAATTTATAGACGCTTGATAACTACCACATTAACTACTATACATTTGGAATTCTCTTAAATTCCGTTTTATTTGCTGGAACTTGCCTCACATCAGCCACCTCATTCTTCATACCAACACTATTGGAAATCCGATTTTGAGTACCTGTAGAGCGGGACTTGATATAAATATTATTATAATATTATATTAATTATTATTATTGGAGAAGAAACTGAAACAAAATATTTCCGGAACAATTTTAATACATTTTAAAATAACTTGAATATAAGATTTGTGACGCATTCTTTTGCTGTGTTTCAGATTTTGCCACTTATGAAATCTGGTAATTTTTCCATAAGAGGTTTTTTATTGAAACTCTTTCAAATCTAATTCGAACCAGGCACCTTTTAGGGTCAGTTAATGTCCAGTTTAAAAAAATCTGAATAGATTTCGACAAATAACAGTAACTAGAATAGCAAATAATTTCCAATTTATTTTAGATCTTTTGAAACATAGGCCTCTCGAAACATAAGATTTAATATAAGTTTTATGCCGGTATTCAATGGAGAAGTTAATAAATATATATCGTCGTTGGTCGCTTCCCGAGGATTTTCGGGGTGCTCCTGGAGCAATTGCCGGAGGCCACAGCATACGGGCCGGGGGTGGTTAGCTACGTGATGGTCGGATAGATCTCACTGTGATACCCAAAATGTTTGATGTCTAACCAGAACACCGGCAACAAGCGGTAAGCAGCAGAGCATTAGCTGCATATGCGGATCATGTTTCGGTAGTGAGACCTCAACCGTCCACTTCCACATAAATGCTATGGCAGTGTATCAATTTATAGACCCATCATGATGAATAGTTAATTCGTTGACATTTTGAGCACCAGATGGGAGCGATCACAACTGCTCTCGGCAGGGTGGCCTTTCGCCAAAATTTTACGAATTTTCCGGAAATAAAAGCAGTATCCCAAGACGACTTTGAACAACGAATGCGTTTAATTATGGACGGTCCTTCCTCAAAGAACAATCAACCGAATAAGGTCTGAGTTTAAGAATGCATTCCACGAGCAAGACCAGGGTACGAATACAAAAAGAAGATCAAGTGGGCGCTAGAAATGAATAGAGATGTGATCAAATGTCACTTTCGGGCAAAAGCAAGGTGTGGACCTATCGGAGGCGAACACCATTGTCTTTTCATAGATCTTCCTCCTGACCTGGATCATAAAGTTACTAAATAACATCTGGCTGATAAATTATAATCTATCAAGTGACGCCACCTTAATCCGAGGTCGAAATAAATAACATCAACAAACATGTGCAAGAACAACTAGCAGCACCTGTAGCGCACCCAAAAGATACGATGAAAGAGGAGGTTCATCTAGCCATGAAAAGGGCCGCTATGGACGCGAAGTGCCTGTTATGGGGGATCTATTAGAGTGGCTGTCTCATGGTCGACAGTATTTAGGCCTGCAGGCGATAGTTCTGTTGATAGAAAACGAATATACTGACTCTGTTCTTACAGCATGATATGAGTTTGCTGCAAGTGCAGACTCTTGCATATTGCGCTGCGGTCACGAGTGGGAGGATGATGAAAATGAAACTTAGAGGCCGATTAACTAAGAACTATGCCTTAAGAAAAATGTCAGATCCTCCGTGGAAGTATCGATTTCAAGGCTAGGTTGGTAAAACAAGAGCAAAAATGGGACGATTGTAGCAGTTTCGAAAGAGCAATCGGCCTCAGAGACTGACTCCTCGTGTAAAAGAGATACTTCGCCCATACAATATCGATTCAAGAATATCTGCGAACTTGGACGAAGAGATTAAATACCTTAAACAGAGGCAATAGGACTTGTTTGAAAGACAAAAAATCGCGATGCACTAATAGTGTACAAGGATTAAATGTTTTAGTCGTGGAATGAGATTTTGTTTAGCATTTAACCCATTAATTCGGACACGCAACAACGCTTCCTATGGGTTTAAAATTTTGGTGGAAGTGGATGTGACTCAACTCACTTACCACCTATACATGGATGACATAAAGATTTATGCAAGATCAGAGTCGAGACTGAACTGCTTACTCAACATCTTATTGCATTTCTCATATCGAGACGATGACTGATGAAAAGTCATACAGATACATTAGCATACTGCAGGCTAGCAGTCCGCTCCACTCAGCAATTAAAAAGGCGCTTAAGATTGCTTCTTCGGGTCATCTCAGTCTGATTTTGACGGCTGGACTCAATGCGAGGTATGTCGAAAAGGCAATTGGAGAATATGTCATTCCTCTGCTAACAAACTCCTATGATCTGGTCAGCTGGTCCATGACTGACATTGAGAGGCTTAACAGAATTATCCGCGACCAAATATCTGAGCACCGAATTCACCATATAAGGACAGCTGTTGAAAGAATGGTACTGCCATGCAAGCTTGCAGGTAAGGGGATCATGGATATTCTTCCATTTTGTGAGTCTCAGGTTACGCAACTGCACGAATATTCCCAAAGCAGAATTACCATCTCACTTTACAACGATAACTCTAGTGTTAACCTGTACACGCCCCTGAAACTTGCAGCTGTGGATTTCCAGAAAAACCGACATCTCAAAGCTGATCAGCTAGCTGCTCAGAAGTGAGCTATTGACAGATGCCGCCTTTGTGGAAGGTGAAGACAGTCACAATCCACTCAGGCGTGATCTGCTTCAATGCGAACGTTCATGCGAAGTGTTTACAAACCTTGAATGAGCTGGAAGCTCGAAATTCGCTACATCTAATGCAGAAGGCGATATTGCTGAGCACATGCCGCATCGCCCAAAGTTTTCTGGGCTTTAACAATAATAACGGTTGGAATTTTCTTCTATGACCATCCCGCGTACATGGAAAATGACTGTGATTATCAAATTCTTATATTTTGATTTTTAATTTTTGACTTTTAAATATTAATATTTCTTTTCTTTTGTCGTTTAGATGAATGGGTATGTCCGTGTGCATGTTTGAAGTTGTGTTTTTCTCGCGTCGTGTACGTAATGTTGGATTCCTATAGACCTTTCCAGTGTGATTGTCGGATCCCTACAAATAGGCTTTCCAGTTTGTATACTCGTGTTTTATGATCAGTGCTCAAGCAGAATCTACTAATTAATTGTCGCGTGGCGAGCGTCTTTTGTAGCGAAGCACAATGTCATAAGTTCCTGTGGGGTGGGGGGCCCAATATGATAATAATAATAAAAATAATTCAAAAATTGTATTAAATTAACTTATAACATCCTCATTTCGTCAGTTACTTGACTTGGTCCATGGCCATGATGTATAATCAGACTGCTCTGCAGATTTCTCTCATCAAATCACTTGAATGCATTATAAAATTCCGCCTATGATGGATGATATACACCGGGACAGCCCCGTGCACAATAATCGAATATAAATCCAGCTCTGACCAAAAGTTCCTTCTAAATGTTGGGCAATAATCACCTTAGGCCTGTGACAACCTTTCAAATAATAATAATAATAAGAAGAATTATAATTATAATAATACCAAAGGTATTATACCCTAGCGAAGGTCTTCTCGCGTTGTTGCGTCGGTAGGGTTTGAGCTCCCTTCTCATGACTTTGAAGACAATTTTGGTGGTAGCACTACTACTAATAGGGTTTCCCATGTGAATTTTGACCGATGGCCTTTCTTTCAAAAATTTATAAATGGCTTACACCTATTCCTGCAGATAAGGTATTTTTTATTGCGATGAGAATGACATCCTCACAAAAGGACAAAAAGATGTTGTAAAAACTAACAAAGCTGTAAAGATTTTTTCACAATAGATGCTGTTGCCATGCCTCAAGTTCGTAAGCATCAGAGAAACTTACGCATGGCATACATTGACTACAAGCAAGCGTTTCTTTCTGTGCTGCATGACTATTTGATTAAAGTCTTATAAATTTACAAAATTTTCCCACGTATTATTGATTTTCTAAGCCATACGATGAGGCTCTGGAATACAAGAATCAAGTATTTTAATTATGTACAATCAAGGTCAACTAGATTAATTCGCTTTACGACAAGTATATTTCAAGGTGACTGCTCCAGTGCACTATTGTTCTGTTCAGCGTTGAACCCTTCGAGCAAAACACTAAACAACATGTCTCATGCGTTCAGAATTCATGATAATGAGTATGGTCATCAAGTCATCAAGGACAGTCATCTCCTCTACATAGATGACCTGAAGCTGTACGATAGTTCAGCCCAGAAACTGCAGCAAGTAAAGTGGTCTAAAGCCGACCTTGAAAAGTTAAACAAAATCTTCCGCTTAAAGACGACGAAGCATCCAATGCACCACAAGAATTCATTGATTGAAAGGGAAGTACCACCACGACATATAGGGCGTAGGGGCGTTTTAGATATCAAAAAACTGTATGTGTCACAAGTTACACAGTTGAAGCACTATTTTAACAGCAAACAAAATGTTGCGCTTTACAGTACCATCTGTAAAGCGAATCTTCACTACATGCCCTTGAATTTGTCCTCGTAGAGGGTCTTGAATATCAGGGGAGAAACCATAGAGAAAATAGAAATGCAATGAAGGCAGAAAGCGAGGCACGGCGAGCACCTCAAAACGTTAGATCAGTATGAAGTGGATAGTAAGGCATCCAAATATTTGTCTAAGTAAGTGTGTTCTGTATCCAGAGACGAAAGAATTCGTCATTGCGATACATGACAAGGATGTTAGCACCAGGAATTATCGCAAACACGTGTTGAATCAAGACGTGGTTGACCGGTACCGATTATGTGGAGATACCAATGAACTCATCAAGCATATTATTAATAGCTGTCCATTCATAACCTAGGACTCTTAAAGAAAAGCAGGCCTTTCTATAGATACATTCAAGTGCCCGTTTTAGAAAGCGAAGATTACATCTTATATTGGGTTGTTACTACCCAAACGAATTATTACATCGTGATGTGAGAAAAAATAGGTGGAAGAATCTACATCATCGACATAGCTTGTCCACTTAACTGAAATTTGCAGTCAACCTATACAACGGAGATCCACAAGAATAGCGAGTTAATGCATGTAATAAAGACCATACGAAGGCATGTGAATCATGAATCTATATATTCCATTGTGATTTAGGCTGCAGGCAATGTGCACGAAAAATTTTATCGTTTTCTAAAGTTATAATATTCAAAAATTGTTAATTGCACATTTTTCATTCTCCAGTGATTAATTTACAATTCATTCTCAATTTCCACATTATTATTTGTGCAAGTTATTGAAAAATAAAAGATATTTCCGTAAGAATTTAAAGAATATTGCCATTATAAAAGGCTTAACTCTTGCGCATCAGCAAATAACAAGTTTTAAAAATGTGTGAAGGCAGATGAGATTTCCAGATCCGTTAAAAAATTCAGGAACCATAAAAATATTAAAATTACGATGATAAGAGTTTATATACACGTATTCGACTAACAAGAAATATAATCAGTTTTAAATTTAAGAGTAGTGATACGTGGCTAAATTAAAAAAGAAATAACAAGATAACAAATTGACCAATTTTCAGAAAAAAAGTTGAATCCTCAATTAAAGAGATTAATGTGTCAACTATTATACTCTACACCCATGAAATTTGATGAATTCGATTGCTTAAAAATTCGCTTTTTTGTTCAACATACATTTTTTAATTGAAAATCTGAGATTCCATCTTTTGTTAAAAAAATTGCACTGTCTATCGGATTTAAAATTTATCTTTCACAGTAAAAAAATAATATTTTCTTCGTTGATTAACTTTTTGGTTTAAAATTTAACTTTCTTCGCAAAATTAAGCTCTTTTGATTTCATATTAAAATATTTGTTTAAAAGTTAGAACCTTTTGTTTATAACTCGCTTTTCTTCTATGAAAGTTCAACTATTCTGTTACTAATGCAATTTTTACGTTCAAGTTACTTTTTGTCATCGAAAATTCGTCCTAAAATGAAAAATTCTATTTTGTTATAAAGGAATACATTTAAACTTAAAATCTTAAGAATAAAAATTTTTCAAATTGGGCAGAATGTAGTATTGACAATTAACTAACTCGTAAAAATTTATTCCCTTATTTTTCTTCTTTTTCCTCAAGAAAATAACTAGAAAGTTTATGAACAGAATTCTTTAGGTAGAAGGAATACGTTCAATAAATTAGTTCATTAAACATTTTTAAAAGGAGAAATAAATTGATGATCGGGCTATTATTATTGTCTTAATGGCCGTATGAAAAGTGTGTCACGTGACTAGATTCCAACCTTATCGACACTTTTGTTATTTCATAGCTTATTGTAATACGAATTGCAAGCTCGTGTTAAAAATTATTTACCGTCCCAAGTTTTTAGATCGATGTGGCGCTCCGTGAGAAAAAAAGTTAAGAAATAAAAAATTTTTGACAAGATAGGACTCTGGTCACGTGACATGATTATAGATCATAAACAATTTTACTTTTTTAAAAACTTTATTAAATGTTAAAAATCGTAATCATTTATGTCAAACTCAAGTTATGTCTTAACAATATTATATATTAGATAGAATGCATATTGCGACGCAAAATTTATTGGTCTATGCAAGTTTAAAATGTTTTTACATTTATGAATATAGCATAGGGTTATATCTACCTATAGAATTAAGCATCACCGTAAAGATGCAGACCACGGCTGAAAGTATCCTCATTTTTTGCAATTCGAGAGTGAACTAATTTATACCAAAAGAAAGAATTTGGGTTTCACTGTATAAAATTATTATACTAGCTTTATATTAGAGTATATATCTGGTATTCTAATAGCAATCTCATAAATTATAGGCGTCAAGCCGGTCCTTTTGAGATATTTAGGTTTATATTTCATAAATGAATAGAAGAAATCCAATTTATTTAACTTAGTAAAAGTGATTGTGTGAATAATTATTAGATTTTTGCGAATACTTCTACGATGAAAATCTGATTTTTACACAAAAAGATCGAACAATTTTTCTTTAACTGGGAAAATACCAGAACCTTATCCATGCCTATAACATCATTATTTTACATAATGAAAAAAACATTGGCTTTCGTTTAAGATCAAAATAGTACCAAAATATATTCGTTATTCTACTTAAAGTTTAAATTGTTTGAAAGTTTTAAATAAGAATTTGTTCATCTCTGAGGGTCTTATTTAAAATTTCACTATGTGTAATGGAGACCTGGTGTTTTTATTGCTCAGACAATTTTTAATGAATATCGTTTTGAAATAAACAATTAGGATTTCGTAATATTAGAAAATTTCTATAGATTCAAAATTCAATAACATCTAACTTATAAATTATTACATATGTAGGTTTCTCAAACTGTATAAACGATATTTGATTAAATATCAGTATTTCACAAAAAATATTTAAAAGCAAGCGTCCATTAGCAAGACTTATCTCCTACCGATCAGCAAATAAAAACTTGTAAGAACTTGTCAAGGCATTTAAGATTATAGATACGTGAAAGATTTGACATCTATAAAAGTATTAAAATTAATAAAACAAAAGTTTTCGCTAAGCATATTTTAATAAGTAGAATTATCGATTTAATCAATTATTTAAATCGGTTAAAAATGTTTAGAACTTTCACAATCAATCTCTTACTCATCAATAGATAGTGCGTCAAAAACAATTAGTCACGGGTCCAATTGAAAGCATTTGAAAATCAAGTCTACCGAGTCGAGTGCGGCGGCAAGTTTCCGAAAAAGAATGGCTGAAGTATTTACGAAAGATCGAAGCCTTTAGAATTATTATGCATTGAGTTTTTATTTTTATTTGTAATTACAAGTTACTCGCAATATTTTTACGAAAACTTTGGATCAAAAACATTTATTTTTTCATCTTTACAGTTTTCTTACTAATTCAATGGCTTGCACGATTCCGGTTTACATGTTACACTATAAAATAATATGAGATGGGGCGAAGGCGGCCTACTGGAGTGTCCTTTATTTCATCTGTACACATTGGGGTAATCGTTTCATTTACCATGTTTATTTTTACCCGAAGCTTGTCGCCCAAGTTTGGAAATTTTTTATAAATTCCAGCAAGATAGTTAGTATTCTCCAATATTGCAAAGACATCACTAGAAAATGTCGATAATACAATGTGTTCTTGCCTTGGCATCTGCACATATTGATTGAGTCCTCCAAGCAAGAGAAGCTTACTATCTGCAGGAAAACTATTTTTTCGAAGTTTGAATCCTCGGCTTGGATTTGAAACGGAAGTAAGCACAATGAACTGAAATTGTTCAAGTCCACAGCTCTTCCCATCTGCAGAAGAAAGCTTGGTAGGTTGAGACATGCATCTGGAAACAGGAAACCTGGACCTTTCACGAAGAGAGGATTCGGCAGGCGAAGACGTCAGTGGAGAATGAGCTCTGGCAGGAGCAACATTAAATTAGCACAATAGTTTTTAAATTTGTATAAGTTTTTCATTGATTTTTCATTAAAAAGCAAATGGGTAAAGGTTTACTTTTTAAATTATATCACCTGCGATATAAAATAACGTTAAATAGAACTATACTAAATAGTAGTAACATGATTAATCGCGTTGTTGGAAAATATTTAACAACAGTTAATAAATTCTTCGAAATAAATACTTTCTTGATAGGCTTCCATTGCCAGTGCAAACTTTTTGGAGGTTAGGAGTAGTAAAAATAGTTGTTCCACGAGGGCAGAAAGGCGTAGGCGAGTAAGACGGAAAATATCATAAAGAATTAGTAAGGGCAGGATGCCGACAGTACGAAGTCCAAAAACTTGCGCCAGAGGGAGACAGTCGACAATCGCACAGAACAGCAGGCAGTAGCAAAAGCAATATGTGACGATTTTCGAAGTGAACTTAGTGGGGGAAGATCGCCGATGAGCAGAACGATGATTTAAGTAGGAATAAGCATACAAAACAGATAGGATTAAAGGAAAAATATCAGAAAGAGAGAGGGTTTGGGGGGATTATTGAAAAATTGGAAGCTCTAATGAAAGACCTTAGAAGTAAAACAAGGAAGAGACTGCATGATATAAATAGCGATTTAAATGGACAGGGGAACAAGGTAAGAAGCGAAGTAAGAAGTGTCAGAGAAAAGTGAGAGGAATGGGATAAACTCTGGAAAGAAGGTAAAGGAAAGTTATGGTGTAAACTATAAAAAATATAGAATTCACAGAGAGAGGTTAAGGAACAACAAATAGTGTAATAAACCAGGAGAATATGTAAGCAACTTTGAAATTAGGAATGAGCATATAGTAATGGAAAGGAGGGAGTGAGGAGGAGAGAAAGAAAATTCTGGAGAACAAAAAGTATTTGGAGAAAGAAGCGAAAGAATTAAAGAAGATTTGACATGGAGAAACATGAAAAAATAAAAATAAAATGAAAATGAGAAGACACATGAATTGCCAAACGTCAAAAAGACAAAGATTAAAAAGGAAAGTTGAGGAAAGAAAAGCAAGAAACGGGAAAATATTGTTCATTCTGAAATACATTAGGCTCAAAAAACAAGAATAAGGATATTTAAGATATGTGAGAAAAGTGGAATGGGAATATATTAACTTTAGGGAAAATTATGTGTGGGCGATGCAAGAAGCAAGAAAAGGACGGGTTAAGGGGACAGGGAGGGCGACATGTTCTTATAGGTGAGAAAAAAATTAGCAGTGAAAGAAAGAAAAGAGGAGGACAAGCGGAAATGGACTTAATAATGATACGAAGAATTATGGTAGGAAAATATAATTTGCGCTGGTTTGTTTACATAGGAGAAGAGGAGATAGAGAAGGTTGACGATTAATGAGCGGGTGGATGGCGGGAAAGAGGAAATAGTTGCTTTTGGTAGGAGGGCACTTTAGTGCCTGAATTGTTGAACAAGGGGAAAGAATTTGCGATTATTAGACGTAACAGAAGAAACATGCTAGTTTCTATTTAATGGCAAAATAAATAGAGAAAAGGAAGAGATGATCATGTTTATAGGTAAGGAAGAAACAGTGCATTACTGAATCTTGGCTAAAGGAAGAATGCTGAATATTATAGGGAGTACAAATGTAGAGAATGACATATTATGAAAAAGAAAAGGCAGAAGACTCGCTAATTAGAAGGTTGAAGTGGTCAATTCAGAATGTAAAGGCAACGGTTAAAGAACGAATACAGGGGAAAAGTAGAAAAAGCGATCAAAGAAGGTAGGGTTTTGAGATATAATAGATAGAGAAAAAGTGGAAAAGAATGGCGTCAATGAACAAATGGAGGTGGTTGAGCAGGCGTCTTATTTCAAAGATCTGTCAGAGGAAGAGCAAAGTAGGATCAATAGAAAAATAGAAGGACAGTCCAAGGAGAAACGTAGAAAGAGAACGAAACAACAAGCGAAGAAGTGATCTAGGCAATAGATGGGCGAATAGGAAACACGTCTGCCGAAAAGGATGGCATGGAGAACGAATCGACGTAGAACGGGGAGAAGGGCTTAGGGAAGGGACGTAAAAGATCTGCAACAAGGTCTAGAAAGAAGAAGGGTGGCTGAGAGAGTAGATGATAGGGGTTGTGGTACAACATGTTAAAAAAGGGGAGGGAAAAATGTTAGGTGTGTTCAAAAGGATCACTCTGATGTCAGTTGGCTATGAAATACATCTAGAAATAGTAAAAAAAGGTTAAATAGGTAGAATGGACAAAAGAAAAGTATCTGACACATACAGATAGAATTTAGACAGGGAATGGGATGAAAGATATTATCTGCTTACTTAACTACTTGTTTAACAAAAATTAGGAAGAAAGAAATAGAAAATATTCGCATTGTTATCAGATTTTAAATCAGTATTTGACTTAGTGAACAGAAAAGGGCTATGCTAGTCAATAAAATAGAGGGCGCGTTGAGTCCGCTACTTCTTTATATGCTGCTGGCAGAGTCAAAAGTAAAACTAAGGGAGAAAGGGAAAGGAAGTAGAAAGGGGGAACGAGTTGCAGATGAGGAAAAGAATCGAATGAGCAGGCAAATCAAATTGCAAAGAATGTAGTATAGAATAAAGAAGGTTTGATGGCGATTAGATAATGATGGTCTTGTATTTCGATGCATTGGTTTAAGCGTAGTTGTGTTTTGAAGTGGAGTTTTGGGGATGGTAGGAGCATAAGAAAGTGTAATACATGCATAAAAAACTTCTAAAATGGAAAAAGGGTGTAAGCCAGAGTTGCCTAAAATAAACGTTAAGAGGGCGACCCATATAACGGCTTTGAAAATCAATATTTTTGTTCTTGCTTAAATGAAAGCTTGACATACCAAAAACATGTTATAAAAGTTTTAAAGTCGCAGGTGCATATTTTAATCCCTAAAAGGCGGCTTGCGCTAGCCTGCAGATGCTGCGTTTTTTTCAACAGGTAAATCTTTAAACGCGTTTTTCTCGGTTTCATATTTTTCATAATTGTCCTGAAGATAACTCTCCTTGCATGCACATATAGTGCGGGCATTTTCACATCTGCTAAAAAAAATTTATTTCTTAGTTCAAAAGTGCCTCAATAAACCATGTAAGTTTTGGAAAGATTCGTTATATTCTTCATCCCCAAAAAAATTCTAAAATATATCTTTATTTTTGAGGTGTTACATGGGTCGCACCCCTCAAGGACAAACATAGGAAGGACAGTGATGGTAACTAAATAAATTAGGAGAGCCTAGAGGTTTGCAGAGAAACTAAAAAGGGGAGAAAGAAGCAGAATAACACAAGTATGCCATGGATAGGGAGTGTTGAGGATGAAAAAAATGGAAAAAATAAGATTGTTAACGCTTATACAGGGAGGAGAGGCATCCAAACCCGTAAAACGGAGAGATTAAATATGCATAAATGCATGCAAACACTTTCTTACAAATAATTTTTTAAATTGAATAATGACTTTTTATTTTCCTTTATTTAGTGACGCCCTGAATGAATTACTCTATTTATTGACAAATTTAATTGAAAGCAAAATGTAATTAAAGGCCTACTCAAAAGTAGAATGCCCCAATATTGAATTAAATAATTATTATAATACGTAATAAACTAAGTTGCTCACCGAGCCTAGCGAAGGGGAAGCGCCGCATAAGGGAAAGTTGTGGTAGATAGTCATACTAGCCCGTTGTGCGAGCGATCTCCCACCACTTCCCCTTTGCGACGTTTCTCCATAACAAAGGAGCCGCGTCTCAGCTCGGTGTGCATCGTCAAACTGGGCTCATCTGCTCCCTGATTATCGTTAATAATATTAACCTGTCTGAGATTTTGCAAAGGAACAGATTAGTGACAGGATCAAGGAAAATTCATTTGAGGCACAAAGAGTCATGTTTAAAATTTGAAATGATTTAAAATCATTTAAAATATTCTTTTAAAAAAATTCAAAACTGAAAACGTTCCATTAGACTGAGATAAAGTTTTTTTTGTCTATAAAATTATTAACAAATTATTTTGGTTAGCCTGGAATATTTTACAGTGTATTAAAAGGAATTAAACAAGTTTAATAAAAATAAAAAGCTCCTGGAGTTTTATTTTTATTTAACGAAAGAAGCGACTGAAGTATTAGGTCTACAAATTAATTCGGTGCCTTTACTTTAATGTATTGTAAATCTTTGTCTAACTGGAATTGTTTTCCGCTCTAAGGTAGATTGAAATAGCGAATTTTGAGCTTTTAAGCAAAGGATAATAGGTGTCGGACCTGCGGACATGATCTATAAAATGACCAGTCCATAACATCGCGTCTGATCAGGAAAATTTGAAATAGTGCATTTTCTTTGCCTTCTCATTCAAAAGGCGACGCGACCAAAATTATTTTTTCTGATTCAGGAGAATTAAATATGGACACTAAAATGAGGGCACCAAATTAATTTGTAGACCTTATGCCATTTGTATTTGAAACAGCTACTGTATTGACTCCAAAAGTAACATACCTATCACTGTGGTTTGTATGCACAATTTTAAAATCACGTGAAATGCGGCGATTGGGGCCTACTGGACATCCCTCGACTTCAGCTGATGTTAATGGTGTAGTTTTGCCGCTTTCTATGTTTATTTTTGCCCGTCCTATACCTTTCAAAAGAGGATTATGTCTATATATTCCGGCAAGTGTATTTTCACTTGTTAATATTGCAAATACGTCACCATTGTGTGTAGATACCACAATTTGTTCTTTGGATGGTACAGGCGGAAAGATACTACTACGTCTCTCGTTCACTTTAATTCATTCATTCGTAGGAAAAGTGTATCTTCGAAGTTCAAATTCCCAGTGAGGATTTTTAACTGAAATAAGACGAATAAATTTAAGTTGTTCCAATCCATATAAAAGTCCGTCGAAAGAAGGAATCCTGTAAGTTGGTACTATAGAGCTGACAGAAGGAGACCGGGACCTTACACGTTGAGGAGGTTTGGCAGGAGAAGAAGGAGAAGATGATCGGCCACGAAAAACACCAGAAGCAGAGGCTCCATCAGAGGATAAATAGGACTGTGAACTTAATTCTGCAAGGAGAAACTGACGATTACATTTTCTTATAAGCATAATTGTTTTTGTGTAACTGGTAACAATCTACAAGTGTACCGAGCTAATACATTTTGTTCGCAGAATGAAATTATTTTGTACTAATGCTTTTTTCTTGATTTTCTTTACTTTAATATGCAAGGTAAAAAATATCATACATGTTTTCTTTCAGAAGCTTTTTATTAGAAATCTTCCAGATCTTATTAGAACCAGGCATGCATCAAATTCTATTTAATAAAAATATTTTGTCGGCTAAGATTAAATGTATTTTCATAGAGCAACTCTAAATAGAAATGTATACGATTTCACAATAGATTACATTCTGTTGAAATATTTTAGATTCCGGAAGACCCTTTGAATTTTTTTAAATATTATGAATATCATAACTTAGTGAATCGGAAGCTTTAATTTAAACTTGTGAGAAATTACAGCCATTTCACACTTTGCGCTTGATAACACAGGACCACAAAAAAATAAGTGAAGGGTTCCTTAAACCAGACCAAGTTGATTACGTTTTTGAACTTACTGAAACCAAATCTGAAATGTGTTTTGCACCATCCCGTCAGCGTTTTTTCCTTACCTCAAAAACCTTCTTGAAACTATGAAACTCAACAGTGTCAACCCTTAAGACATATAATCCTATATCTCTATAGTTCAATAACGTTGAGATCGATAACCTCTAACTCTGAGAGCCATAACCTGAACATTTATAAATTGAAAAATCATGAATCTAAAATCCCAATAAACTACAAACCCAAAATGTAGCACAAAAAAATTTCACGCAAAAGATATTTCAGGGGTTTGGTTTAGACATATGTTGGAAGACTACTGTTGTTCTTTGAAGAGAGACACGGCATACCAACACAAAGAAAATCAAGGCGAAGGTAATTAACAAATAAATAAATGCATTATCATTTTAAACCTGAAAACATATGAAATCGCTACTTACAAACATGTAAAACTCTTTGAGAGGTGTGATAGGCGTTGGGTCTCACGTAAATCAAGCACCCTGAGTCGTGGGAGGCAAGGGAATTCACGTAAATCAAACAGCACAAAGAGAACAGAAGTCGGCTGCGTCTACGTCGTGGTTCCTGGGTATCACTAAATGTAGGTTATCACGATTCAGGAAATCTTAACCTCATTGAGTACTTGAATTTTAGATTTAGAGACCCAAAGTTTATGAGAAATAAGTTTAAATGAAGCTCATTGAGAATTTTGAATGGCGAGAGGACTCAAATAAATCAAGCACCTAACTGGAAACAGAAGCCTGCTGCTTCCATGTCGTTGTTCCTAGGTATCGCTAAATGTAGGTTATCACGATGAAGGCAATTTTCACCTTTTTCAGTATTTGAATTTCAGTTTTGGAGACCGAAAGTTTATGAGAAATACGACTGAATAAAGATCTTTGATAATTGTGAGAGACTTAAGGACACACGTAAATCAGGTATCCCTAAGGGAACAGAATCCTGCTGCGTCTACGTCGTTGCTTTTGGGTATCGCTAAATGTATGATAGTCCCGTGTGGGGTTGTTGGTCCTCCATCGGGCGCGTCCCCAGGTTGCGGATAGGAAAACGCTTTCCGAATATGGAAGGCACCGGGGAAATCAAATAACATGGGCGGACAAAAACTAGCTAGGGGAAGGAACCCCGATTTAAAACCATTCATGAGCGTGTATGTGAGAAACAACATACCTCAAGCGAGTAGAAATTTCTCCACTCATTCCGTTCGGGTTCAGGAGGAACAAGAAAAATATGTGGCTCCCAATCAGGGATGGATTGACACGAGCGGAGCGTCTGATAGAGGAGCTGCGCGATCATACTATGATGACCGAAGAACTTCATAGGGATTTGATCGAAAATGTTGGGCGGATGGCCAGAATGCGGTCCATGGCCCATAACTAGAGGATCAAGAAGAGCAGAAACAAAGTGGTAATCAAACTGAAGAAGTTGTAGTGAATCCAACTCCCCAAGATGTGAGAAGCCGAAAACCCGCAACATCTCAGCGCCTGTGACCTTGACTCCTAAGAAGGTGAAAATAGAAGAGAAACATCCATCGAGCGACACCAGGAAGCAGAAAAAGACACAGAGAAGAGCTCGACCCGAGGCGGTGAAAATCAAGGGTGTCAGGCAAACCAGAAACAGCAATGTCCTTGTGGAACTAGGACCTCCAGGAAACTTTAGAAACTTTGGAAACAATTATGTGGGAGAGGTGAAGATCAGCCCCACGAAAAGACCCTACAGAGGCAATCCAAGGGCTTTCTTAGATTTGGCAGAAGTGTTGGCGGAGAGACTTGTGCGCGTGGTGTGAGTGTCCTGTCGCGTACACAAGAAGGTAGAGTGGGAACGCTGCTACCGCTGTCTAGGATACAGTCACATGGCAGCTAATTGCGAGGTCGCTGCCAGAACCAGAGCATGACCGATAACTCTGTATAATGTATAATTATACGCGAGGTATACCATAATTGAAAATTATATAAGTCAGGTCATTGTAGTGATGTGGCAACGAAGATCCTCACATTACCGAGAAGTGCGGACCCTTCACGTTGTGTTCTTGAACGTTTTTCACGAGGTTCTCGAGAAAACAAAATTCTTTTTAAATTTAAAAAATATTAAAAATGTAGGTTAGTACAATGCAGCAAATTTTGACCTTATTGAGTATTCGAATATTATTTTTGGAGACACAAATTTTTTGTGAAATAAGATGAAACATCTGGTTCAATCCTTCTGCAAAACAAGAATTAATTCACAAGTATAAGGTTTGATTGTAGTTTTCTGATATTACTGGATTTTGAAGACTCACTTGTATGTCTTTTTGTTGTTACGGTAATGGGCCTATACGATTATGGAATTTCAGGGTAACACAAGTATAGGGTTTTAGGTTTATAGGATTATAGACTTTTGTGGTTGTGGAATGTAATTTGTAACTTTATGGGTTTGAGTATAGAACTGACGCTATAGCAATATCGAATTACATCGATTAAGTAAGTATTGAAATGGAGCAGTTCTCCATGTAGAACTCGCAAAGTTCATAAGTTGAATGTCAGCTATTCTAAAGCATCGAAACAGATACTGTTTCACTTTTGTATCGGGTACGTTACGAAATTTAAATCACAGTAAGTCGATATAGATATACTCGCTATGCTTCCCTTCTTTTGACTCTGTTGGTTCGAATGAAGACGAACAGCGAGGATCCAACGAATCTGTAACTTAGGAGCTTAGCATGAGCATTACGCTCAGTTGAGGCGCCGGACAATATGTGTTAGGAAAAATTACAGAATAATGATTTAAATATCAAATATCGCGCGCTGTCAAATTTAAACGTTAAAGATTCGTCGGATCCTCGCTGTTCGTCGTCATTCGAACCAGCAGAGTCGGACGGAGCCGAGTTTGGGAAAACTCAAATAGAGTTTGAAAAATTATATTAAGTAGGATGGAAGATAATTTTTAATTTATTTTTGTTCTTCCGAAACATAGGTATTCCGAAACATAGCATTTAATAGTATAAGTATTGTGTTGATAGCATGTGACAGAGTTTCGATGAGAAACTTTTGAGAGTAGAGCAAACAATTGCGCAAAGGATAAAATTGGATTAATATATCCCACATTCCGAAAGATAGGGATTGATAAATGTTAGAATAAAGATTTTCAGTGAATTACTGTCAATAGAAAAGTAGCCGATTTCTCCAATGATTGAATTTCATATTCATGTTCTATATTCCGATAGATTCTGATCTATAAAATTGTTTTGATTTAACTAGGTAGCATTTTCAATTAATCTGCTATTGAGGCTTAGTTGATTCAATTTTGTAGAATTTCTAGTAAATTTCCTCATATATTTTTCTTTAAATTCCATTTTTGTAAATCTTATTTCGAACTTGAAGGTGTCCGTGCAGACTGAAAGTTTTAGAGAAAATATACGATAAATATAAAAAATCGCTGGAATACTGCAAACTGTTTAGCAGTTCCACTTAAAATGTACGAAGCAATTATAAAAATGGCAAAATTGTAACAACAATATGTATTTTCAAAAGGTCCAATAATTTGTGCTTGTTTTTGGAATGTTTTTAAAAGATGCCTTAGACATTTATATGGTCAAGGTCGAATGTCATACATCGCGAAATTAAGGACTTTTTAGATTAGGGACGTCCGACTTGATTTGTTTCTCTCAAACTGCAAGAGATTCATTTCCATTTCTAAAGTTGTACTTCAGCTTCCTATGCATTCACATTACTTGAAAACATTACTTTATTCTAAATATATGAAATTCTGGATTAATAACATTATAGATTAAATGGTTGTAATATTTTCTCGAACATGACTTTACTTTTAAAATCTCATTTCACGTGCCCCATATGTGTTAGTAAAACAAAATACATTCCAAAATAATATTAAAAGGTTCAAAAATATTAATAATTGAAATTCATGATCTGTCCCATATCGGGGTCATATCGGGCCCCTATTTTTGGTGTCAACATATGGGCCCTGTCGAGCAGGGCGTTTTATTTACGGGCTGGTACTAAACAGATTACTCTCTGGGGGCCACCGTTTTCCCGATCAGAGCCCGTTCAGAGCCCCACCAAAATTTCTGCCCGGGTATATGAGTTATATGTTCATAAAAGACTGTACTTTTGTCTCTGATATTTTTTCTTGGGCCAAAGATTTAAAAAAAAAATGATCAGTAGATTGGCTTTTCTGTAGCTTTAATTATAAATATATTATGGTTTTGTATTCACCAATATAACTAAGTATTACCGTCAAGATAAATACCACAGTATAAACAATCCACATATTTTACAATTAGAGAAAATACTGATGTGTTCGTTAAAAATAATGTGTTTAACAGTGTATAAAATTAATATTTAACTGAATTGTTGGAGTTTATGTGCATTCTATTAATCACAATCAAATTATTTGTCAGCAAGAGCCTTGTTCTGCTGTGCTATTAATGTTTACATTCCACTTATCAGTCCAACAAAAGAAATTTATTTTTCTCAAGGGAGCCAACATTGGCAATAATATTGAGCCAGCGATTAGTTGTTGTTAAAAATCACGCTTTAATCAAATATTATGAAATTTCTAACAAAATAAAATAATTGGGATTATTAATGAAGATATTGTTCATATAAATAATAATAATCATTAATTTTACAAATAGTTTTCATTTTTAATGTTAGAAGATAAAAAATTCGAAAGCGTTAACGCACACTTGTATTTACTGTTAGCTATAAAATAAATCAGTTCTCAATGTAACCCTAATTAACTATTTGTAAACAAAGAAGTTAGATGAATTATGTTGCTTGGAGATTTTATTTTTCTTGGCTGATAATACATTCTTTAAATTAAAAATCTGACGATTCCGTTTTTGGTTTAAAAAATCGCACTGGACATCGTTATGGAATTTCCTGAAATTCTGACTATTCAAAACTTCATTGTTGAAATTTTGTCCTACTTCATTTAAAATGCATCTTTTGTTATGGACAGATAATCATTTATTGGTTAAAGATTAATTTTTCGGTTTAAAATTTAACTTTATTCTCAAAAATTCGGCTTTGCTGCTTGAAAAATTAAGTTTCTTTTAAAGTTCCACTGTTTTGTTAAAAATTCGTGTTTCTTCTTAAGAAATTCACCTATTTGGTTATTAATGCAATTCTCTCGTTGAAATTACTTTTTTAGTTGTTCGACATTCGTCTTCAGATAATAGATTTTATTTTGTTAAAATACAATATATTGCAACTTAAAATCTTGAGAATGTAAATGTTTGTACAGTGAATACAATATGGTATTTACAAATAACTTATCTAAAAGAATGTATGCCCCTATCAATCTCATTATTCCTAAAAAAATTACTAGAAAATTTATAAATAGAATTCTTTTAGTAGACGAAATTAGTTGAATAAATTAGTTTATTAATTTTGCATAGAAAAATTAGTTAATGATGATAAGGTATACAAAAAAAAAAACGTCGGGCTATTATTATTGTGTGTAATTCATAAATACAAGCAGGGCAACCTATAAATAGTAATAATCATGAATAATTTCCTTAAATTTTTTTCTTGAACAGGCGACGACTTCGGGCAATTCTATTTTTTTAGAATACCTGTAAAATTTAAGAAATTTAAGTTATATTGAAATCCAAATCAAAAATCTTATTTAACGTCCAATGATCAAATTGATCAAATTGGGGTGTATGCAGACCCGAGGATCATTACTATTTATTATTATTATACCATAACATCAATCTCTCTAACTGTTAATAATTTATTTAATGTTAGAGTATTTCTTTTCAGTGACCTGTGGTTTAAATTGTTAAAATAATGGTTTCCACCCAATGCTTATTCTTCTTGAAATTTTCCTTCTGTTTTGTATGTCGTGCCTCACCTTTTCGTTGGAGTCGGTACTCAGATGGTAGCATGATGTCTTTTTGTTAAGCAGACTCAGGCTCTTTTTTCCTAGGAGTTCAGTGTTAACGAAGGTTCTGGCGAGTGTAAGCTTTCAAATTATTGAACCAGTAGAAATCAACCCATTTGGCACAAATTTTGGTCTCTTTACGATATCGCAAAGACACTGAAACAAAAAAGACATAGGATGTCGTAAACTTGTCGTGAAGATGTCGTAAAAACGTCGCCAAATTTGGTGCCCACTGGGAAGTGTGTTACTCGAGTCCATTTAATTAGAATTTAATTTAAAGTCAGTATATCCTTTGAACATTCGGATCTTTTAGTTCTATTCTAACAATTTGTGTTTCCTTCTCTTTCCGTTTTGTTAAGTGACTTACCCGACTCGATCGTATTCTGGTGTTGTAGGAAGTGACTATTCAGATGACGTATTATTTTCGGCTGCGTCGGGATAAATCGTTTGTTGAACGATTGCGGTCGCAGCTTCCGAAGGTTACATCTGTTCTAATTTTTCTTAAAAATCAAAACCTTTTTTGGGTACAAAGGGCATGTCAGGTCGACTGTTGGAAACATTATTTGGATTAAAGTGATTCCTTTAATGACTTACGCCAGTCCGTGATTAATTAAGCCAAATTTTACTCTATCACAACTTCTAAATATAATGAAAAAAATATCTAGAAATTTCAAAAAAGTACTATTCACAAAACGGATGCGGGTAACTATGTACTAATTTATTTGGGTATTTTTGCAATGTTTCCGCGTCTACCCCTTAAATTAGTCAAACAGGTAATTTTAAATAGATGGGATAGTATAAAAACACATACTCGATTATATCAAAAACATTTTATTGAAAGCATAGTTTTTATTATGAATTCAACTTATTTTAATTTTAATGGTTCTCTTTTTAGTCAGAGGTCTCGTAGTCCCATAGGTTCAGTCATTTCTCCGATTTCAGAATAATAGTGATGGGAGATTTGGAGGTTTTTGCTTTTGGGAAATTAGATTTTGTTTTGCCTTTTTATTTCCGGTTTGTCGACATTACCTTATTATGTGTTCCTCTAGGAAACTTGCAGATGGTTATTCATACTTTTAAAAGTTTCTATCCAAAACTTTAACTTGTTCATAAAATTGAACAGGATACTATAATCAGTTTTTCGGACATAGAATTAATTAAGAGTTGAAATGGTAATATTATAACCAATTGGTATAGAAAAAGTACATATTCAGGTAGAATTTTAAATTTTTGATCTGCTCATCCTTTTTAAAAGAAGATTGCAGTAATCAAAAACTCAGTTGACATAGCTCTAGGTTTGTCACATTTTTCATTTGACACAAGGTGTTTGAATATTGTTAGGAATATCCTTTTTCTGAATCATTATGCACAAAGTTTAATTGAGTAACATATTGCAATTAGAGTTCAACAAATCAAAAACAAACAGAATACTAATATGCTTGCAGGTAGTCAGAAAGAGTTAAAGGAATATAGTTCGTTTAATACTTTTATTCTTCCATTTTTTGGTAAAATTTCCACAACTATTGAACTTATGTTAAACAAATTTTAAATTCATACTATTTTCCGCATGCCATTAAAAATGGATTCAATGATAATTTTTTGCAAATATCCTTAAGGTAATTTTGAAAAGGGTGGTGTTGTCTATAAGATCACTTGCAGGATCTGTAAAATAAATTACGTGGGACAGCCTGGCAGACTTCTTAATACTAGGATAGAGGAACAGAAAAGTGATGTTCATTAAGGCCGCTTTTATAAGAGTGTTCTTGCCAGACATACAAAGGAATTTTTTGATGTTGATCAAGAGTTTAACTGCGATAATGTTCAAATTTTGCATAGTAAAGTGAAGGGTGAAAGAGAGAATTAATGAAAATGCTTTATATAATAACGAAAAAGTATCTGTTAGTTTAAAAACTGATTTAAATAAGTTACACAAAGGTTATGCTAATATGATTAATTATATTTATCGAGGTTTTTTTATGAATTTTTTGTTTCTTTTACTATCTCCATTTCTGATGTATTTTTCGAATATATTTATATTGTGTTTACAACAGATTGTCCTACTAACCCTTATTCTATTCTCAGGCATCAAATAACTTTTTAACCGGAAATGGAATTGAAAAATGTTAAGTGAAAAAATGAAAGTTCAACTAAAAAGATGAATGTTTTAACTAAAATTACAACGAAGGCAACTGTCATAACTTTCATCAACTTACAACCAAACAATTTTATTGTGAACCTTCAAAATGAATTTCCAACTAAAAGGACAGAATCTTCAACTGGTATAGTTGAATTTTATGCCAAGAAGATGAATTTTTTACAAAGTAAAAATACATTTTAAATTAAAGCGAGGAATCTTCAACCAAAAAAAGTAATTTTTAACAAAAGAGTTTAACTTTTACGAATTACACTCTGTTCAGCGAGAGAATGATTGGCAGGAACGATGAAACCGAGTATAGCTGGATAGTTTCCAACTAGAAACAGATGAATTCGTAACGAACAATGTAAAAAATGTATATAATATTTCAGAAATATTTCTTCTTTGAAATAATACTAAAATAAAACCCATAATAATTTTCTGAACTTTCCCGTTCCAAGTCAGATAAATGAGGCATAAGCAAATCAAACGTGATAAATCAATTTTTTTTTTAATTAAGACAATGATTGATTCTGTATGTAGAGAATGGTCAGTGTAAGATCTACTGGAATTGTTCGATTTCCACCACGCAACTTATCAGTGCTAGAAAGGCTGATATTGTCTAAAAAAGTATCCAGAGGTGAAACCATCACTTCCAACTGAGCCATCTGTCGCGTAAGATCATCCGCGGCTAGAGACCTCACTCTAAAAAACAGTTTTGTTAGAAGAATCTTGCGTTAATTTTCCGTTCTTTCTTACCTTTTAGAATAGAAGGAGCAGGAGTGGATGACGTACACGTTTAAGTTGCGTTGGGATTGCTTGCTTTATTGAAGCATGATCGTTGCTTCTTGGTCCTACAACTTATCTCATTAGAGTAAGAATCCCTACCGAATGTGTTATTGTGTTGGCATCGCGTTCGGGCTTCAGCTTTCCTCTTATAAATTTAAAAGCTACGTTGGCTTTAGCTTCTCTAGTGACAGGGTTTCTCATGTCAGACAGAAAGAGAATTATAAGAAAAGAGACTAAAAAGAACAACAAAGTTTCAGTTGTGAGACTCCAAACGAACACTTTCTCATGAATGCCACAGCAGTGCATCAATGACTCAAACTCGTAAGCATCAAAGGAACTTACACATAGCAGACATTGACTACAATCAGGCGTTTCCTTCCGTACCGCATGACTATTTGCTTAAAGTCTTAAAACTTTACAAAATCTGTCCACGCATTATTGACTTTCTGAGTAATGCGATGAGGCTCTGCGGTACAAGAATCAATAATTTTAATCATAGAAAACTGAGGATAACTGGATCATTAAGCTTTACGATGGTTATATTTAAAGAAGACCCCTTCAGTGCACTAAGGTTCTGTTTAGCGCTGAAACCATCAAGCAAACCACTAAAAATAGCCATGGTGAGCACCCCAAAACTTTATATTAACATAATGTGGATAGTGAGACATCCAATATTTGGCAAAAAAAAGGGTGTTCAGTATCCAAAACCAGAATTATTTATCATTGTGATACAGGACAAGGTTATCATCTTTACACCTGAGCTAATCGACCTGACATTGTGATGCGAGAAAAAAAGGTGGAAGAGTCTACATAATCGACATTGCTTGTCCACTTAATCGAAATTTGCAGTCAACCTATACAACCAAGAGACATAAGTGTAGTGAGTTAGAGTATAAAGTAAAGACCATGTAGAGAAATGTTAATACTGTATCTATTCATCCCATTGTGATTTCGGCTTTAAGCAATGTGCACGAAAGATGCAATGAACATCTTGAACATTTAGGAATCAGTACGGTATTGGGAGCAGCTCAGAAGGCGGTTTTATTAAACACCTTTAACATTCTAAGAAACTTTTTCGACCATCAGGAAGCAAGCGACTAAAAACCTGTGGAGTGGTAGATGCTTGCTCTAATAAAGCATCCAGAGGTGACTGTTGTTCCCTTTAACGCTCGCGGCAAACTCTTTAAGTATGGCAGCGATAAGGGACGAGCTCCAAACTACACGATGCTTGTAATTATACACCTACAACATCATCGCAGGAGGTTTTAAGCATCGCACTAAATTAAGTTATAACATCCTCATCTTATCAGTCAATTGAATCGGTCCATGGCTATGTTGTAAAACCAGGTTTTCCCGAATGAAAGTATAAAAAAAAAATAATAATAAGGATTTTGTTCCCAATTTTACAATTAAAGTTCAATATTAAGTAATTGTGAACTTGTCAGTAGCCCTAGAACTCCTTTAGATGTTCCTAATAAAAAACCTTAGCTTTCTTTAAGAGAAACATAAAACCGAAAATCACGTGAACAGATTTCAGCCTTATCGACACTTTTGTTATTTTCTAACTGATTTTCTTGAAATTTGTTTTCCGCAGCGGGTTTTTTTTACTTTACTGGCTGAAATATTGCCGAAAGTTTGAAGACATGGGAACCATAATACATCGAAATTTTTATATAATTTTTATTCGCAAGTTGCTTATAAAATTTCAATATGATCTCGGATCATAAGCAATTATACTTTTTTTAACTTTTTAAAATTTTTTAAATCGAAAGTATTTATGTCAAACTCAAATTAGGTTTAAAATATATTAGATATCAGATAAATTGCATATTGCAACTTAAGATTTATCAGTCTCTGTAAGTTTAAAATGTATTTAAATTTATGGATATAGTATAGTGTTATATTTACCAATAGAATTAATATTAGCGTAAAGATTAAGAACACGGCCGAAACGATCCTCATTTTTTGCAATTAGAGGGTAAACTCATTTATACGTTAATAAAGAATTTGGGTTTTACTGTACAAAATTAATATACTAGCGTTTTATTAGAGCATATGTCTGGTAACCTAATCGAAATCTTATTTACAGGGTCATCAAAAACTATAGGACCCCTCCCCCTTCAGCGAAAATATGCGTTTTCGAGAAAAATGTTTTAGGCAAAAGTTTCAGGGTTTTGGACGAGGATCTGAATATTGATCTTAAAGTTGACCTTGGCGTCAACCGTCAAGGTTATTTTAAAGTCAACTTTTATTTTTTAAATGGAAACCCCTATTTTTGATACCGCTAATCGAAAGAACGCAAAATTGTACGCGCAGATATGCATCAAGATCATGTGACCCGCTGACCTTCGGGGTGATTCCAAACATAGATCTTGTTTGAGTTCACACGACCCTGGAATGACCCCGAAGGTCTTTGGGTCACATGGCCTTGATTAGACCTTGTTTGAGTTGATACGATCCTGGAATGATCACGAAAGTGATCTCGTCACGTAACGTTGGTGCATATCTAAATGTAAAATTCTTTGTTCTTTAGATTAGGGGTGTCCAAAATAGGGGTTCATATTTGAAAAATAAAAGTTGACCTTGAAATAACCTTGAGGGTTATATAGAGACCTTGCCTTACGTTTGAGATAAAAATAAAACCGAAATATGTTATTTATTCTTTTTAAAGTTTAAATTTTTCAAAACGTTTAAATAAAAACTTTTTCATTTCTGAGGGTCTCATTTCAAGTTTTGCTGTATGGAATAGAGACCTAGTGTTTCTATTGCTCTGACATTTTTTAGTAAATTACGTTTTGAAATAAACAATTAAGATTTTGTATTATTAGAAAATTTCTATACATTTGAAATTTAATAACTTCTAAATAATAAATTATTATATATGCAGGTTTTTCAAATTGTATAAAGGATATTTGATTTAATATCAGTATTTAACTGAAACTATTTGAATACCGAAGGCATGCATTAGCAAGACTTATCTCTTACGGATCAGCAAATGAAAATTTGTAAAATCTTGTGTTAGATCACTGTCGCCGCGGCTTCTGAAGGTCTACCGAGTAACGCGGGGCATTTATTTGCAATGTAAATATTTTAAATAATTATTGGTAATGCTCCCCAGCGAATAATTTCCTTTCAAAAATAGTAGAAATAATGGAAAATAAGTATCATGCAGTCCTGTCTTGATTTATTCATTCATTATTTATCTGAATTAAAATATTATGATTTTTGAAGTAAAGCATAATTTATATTTTTAATTATAGAATTGAAAATCTTTCTATATGTTAATCATTCCAAGCCTATATTAATTATCATAAAAAATATTTTCTGTGAAAAAATTATACAGAATTCTTTTAATATCTTTTCGAAAATGAATAGTTGGGGCATTTACGAAAGATCGAAGTCTGTAGAATTATAATGCTATTAGTTTTTATTATTATATGTAATTATAAGTTACTTGTATTATTTTTAAGAATAATTTGGCTCAAAAACATTTTTTTTTATTTTCACACATTTTTTTAACTGATTCAATGGTTTGCATGTTTCTCGTTTATATGTTGCACTATAAAATAGTATGAGATAGGGCGTAGGCGGCCTACTGGAGTGTCCTTCATTTCATTTATGGTCATTGGGGTAATCGTTTCATTTACCATGTTTACTTTCACCCGAAGCTTGTCGCCCAAGTGAGGAAGATTTTTATATATTCCAGCAAGGTAGTTAGTATTCTCCAATATTGCAAAGACATCATTAGAAAATGTCAATAATACAATGTGTTCTTGCCTTGGCATCTGCACATATTTATTCTGTCCTCCACGCAAGAGAAGCTTACTATCTGCAGGAAAACTATATTTTCGAAGTTTGAATCTTCGATTCGGATTTGAAATGGAAGTAAGCAAAATAAACTTAAGTTGTTCAAGTCCACATCCCTTCCCGTCTGCAGAAGGAAGCCTGGTTGGTTGAGCCATGCATCTGGAAACAGGAGCCCTGGAGCTTGCACCAAGAGAAGATTCGGCAAGTAAAGATGTCAGCGGAGAATGAGGTCTGGCAGGAGCAACATTAAATTAGCACAATTGTTTTTAAATTTGCATCAGTTGTTCAATGATTTTTCATTAAAAAGGAGATATATGAAGATTTACTTTTTAAATTATATCACTTGTGATATAAAATAACTTTAAATAGTACAATAATAAATAGTGCTAGCATGATTAATCGCGTTCTTGGAAAATATTTAACAACAGGTTCGCGGTGGCGACCAGGAAGTGTATGGCATCGAGAAAAAACTCAAACGCGGACCATAAACCTTCGAAACTACAGCGCTTTAATCAGCTAGAGAGCGTAGGCTCAAAAAGGAGTTTAAAAGAATGGTAAAAAAAGACAAGCGCGACCAGCAGCAAAGGTAACAATGAAAGACAAAAAAAGAAAGCGGACCATGACATATGTTAAAACAAGAATATAAAAATTAGGATCAAAGGAAAAACATCAGAAAAAGAGAGGGGGATGAAGGGATGTTTGATACATTAAAGGCTCTAATGAAAGGCCTTACAGATAGAACAAGAAAGCGACTGGATGATACGAAAAGCGATATGAATTAGGAATGAGCATTTATTAAAGGAAACAGAGAATGAGCAACTAATAGAAAGAAAGCGATAAGAATGTGAAAATGTCAATGTAAGATTAAAAAAGAAAAGTGGAAATAAAGAATTTCATAAAAGATATTATAATTCAGGTAAGGATAAGAGTAAAAAAACAGAAAGGATCAAGGGATGAATCGAAGGAATATTTTTAGTGAAGAAAGGAGTGAAAAGGAAACAAAGAAAATTATGGAGAAAACAAATTATTTAGAGGAAGAACAGAAGAAATTATAGAAGATTTGACATGAAGGATACTGACAATAATTAAAAAATGAAAAAAAATAAAATAAAAATAAGAAAACTGACGAACTGCCAAACGTCTAAGAGAAAAAATTTAAAGGAAAGGTTGAAAAAGGGAAAGCAAGAAACGGAAGAAAAGAGGAGGACATGGGGAAAATGGACTGAATAATGATACGAAGAATTATGGCAGGAAAAATAGAAATTGCGCTGGTTTTTTTACATAGGAGAAGAGGAGATGGAGAAGGTTTAAGATTAATGAGAAGGTGGATGGCGGAAAAGAAGAAATAGTTTATTTTCTTAGAAGGGCACTTTAATGCCTAAAATGGCGAGATATTATAGGATGTATGAATGTAGGGAATGAGGTATGATGAAGAAGGGAAGACAGAAGACTCGTTAATTAGAATGTTGAAGTGGTCAATTGAGAAAGTAAAGCCTGAGATAGGCACACAAGAAGAAACAAAAGGGACAAAGAGAGGTTAATGGGACAAGAAATTGAGAAATACAACATGAGAAAGAAGAATATTTAAGGTGCTCGGAAGGAAAATACAACGGTTAGAGAAAGAATACAGAGAAAAAGTAGAAAAAGCGATCAAAGAAGGTAGGGTTTCGGATGTGAAAGATAGGGAGAAAGCAAAAAAGAATGACGTCAATTAAGAAATGGGAATGGGTAAGCAGGCGGATTATTTCTAAGTTCTATTAGAGGGAAAACAAAATAGTATAAATAGGAAAAACATAAGGATAGTCCAAGGAGAAATGGAAATTATAAAAAGGTTATATAGTCAGAATGGACAAAAAAAAAATATCCAACCCAAACAGATGGAATTTAGACATGGTATGCGAAAACAGATATTATCTACGTGCTTAACTATTTGATCAACCAAAATTAGACAAAAAGAAATAGAAAGTAATCGCATTGTTATTAGATTTTAAATTAATGTTCGACTTAGTGCGAAAGGGATAAACCTAATAATGAGAATTTTCGGATAGTATCTGAGAGCAAAAGACTTATCGGTTCTATTAACTAGGTTTTTTGGTTTGAGGTAGGAAGGGGGGGTGACGATTTTCAAGAAAGGAAAAGAATCGAATAAGCGAGTAAATTAATCTTCAAAGTATGGAGTATAGAAAAAAGAAGGTTTAATGACAATTAGAGAATGATAGTCTAGTATTTTGATGCATTGGTTTGGGCGGAGTTGTGTTTTGGAGTTGAGTTTTGGGGACAGAAGTAGCATAAGAAAGTGGAATACATTCATGAAAGATTTCTGAAATGGAAAATAGGTGTTAGTTGGATTTTCGAAGATACATTTTAATGACAGAAATAGGAAGATCAATGATGGTTACTAATTAAATTAGAAGAGTCTAGAGGTTTGAAAAGAAGCTAAGAAGGGAATAAAGAAGCAGAATGACACATAATTGTGTCATTTGGGAAATTTAAAATGGCAGGTATAATGGAAAAAAATGAGAAGGGTTTGTGTTTCCAAGAAAGGGTTATAGAGTAGTAGAAAATAGAGTTAGAGCAATTAGTTAGAAAAGGAGAAAAAATATGGAAGTAGAATATGGACTCAACATACAACAGATGACATATGATGGTCAAAGGGTTGATTGAACCTGAATATTTGCATAGAATAATAAAGGAAAACACAAATGAAGTAGGGTGGTACAGTAAATGTCTATTGTCTATGTTTAAAAGTACTATTAAATGACATATAATGACATTACAAAATAACGGCTTTGACCTGCATTAGCAACAAAGGAATATTTATTAGATTAGACAGTCTGAAAAACAGTTCTTGAGCCATTGTATTGCAAAATTATTAATTGTCTTTAAACAAAAAAAAATCATCAACACCCGTAATGGTTTTGACAAAAGACTTAAAGTGGAGTACGATTGACTGATACTCTTTTCAAGAAATGCAAAATGCTTTCTTGTTATTCTTCAAAAGCTTCAGCGAATCCAGAGTAAATTAAAAGAAATCAAAACAAGTTTAACAAAAATACTAAATTCCTGGAGTTTTCTTTTCATTTAATGAAAGAATCGACTGAAGTATTAGGTCTACAAACTTATTCGAAGCCTTTACTTTCATGTTGATCTTAAGCTTTTAAGAAGAGTATAATAGGTGGCGGACCTGCGGACTTGATCCAAGAAATGAACAGTATATAACGTCGCATCCGACAAGTAGGATTTCAAATACTGCATTTTTTTTGCATTCCCATTAAAAAAAGCAGTTGACCGGACCAAAAATTATTATTTTCAGATTTAGAAGAATTAAATAAGGGCATTAAAATAAGGGCACCGAATTAATTTGTAGACTTAATGACATTTTTATTTGGAACAGCTACAGTAGTTGCTTCAAAAGTAACATACCTATTACTGGGGTTTGTACACACGATTCTAAAATCATGTAAAATGCGGCGATTGGGGCCTACTGGACATCCCTCGACTTCATCTAATGTTAATGGTGTGACTATTCCACTTTCTATGTTTATTTTTGCCCGTCCTTTACGTTTCATAAGAGGATTATGTCTGTATATTCCAGCAAGTGTATTTTCACTTGTAAATATTCCAAAGACGTCACCATCAAGTGTCGATACCACAATTTGTTCTTGGGATGGCACAGGCAAATAGATACTACTACGTCTCTCGTTTACTTTAATTGATTCATCCTTAGGAAAAGTGTATCTTCGAAGTTCAAATTCCCAGTGAGGATTTTTAATTAAAATCAGACGAATAAAGTTAAGTTGTTCCAGTCCATATCCATGTTTGTCAGAAGAAGGAATCCTCTTAGGTGGTTCTATAGAGCTGGAAAGGGAAAACAGTTTTTGTTAAAAGCAGACTTTACACACTAGCATGCATGAAAGACGTGGTTCTGTTGGCAGATGATGCGACGGGGATAAACCTAATGATGAGAATTTTCGAATAGTATGTGAGAGCAAGATACTTTTTGGTTCTGTTATTCAGGTTTTCTGTTTTAGGTAGAAGGGCGAAACAAGGTGCGGGTGAGAAAAAAAAAATCGAATGAGCAAATAAATTAATTTTCAAAGTATGGAGTATAGAAAAGAGAAGCTGTAATGGCGATAAGAGAATGATAGTCTTGTATTTTGATGCATTGTTTCAGGCGGAGTTATGTATTGGAGTGGAGTTTTGGGGGTGAAAGTAGCATAAGAAAGTGAAATACATTCATGAAAGACATCTGAAATGGAAAATAAGTGTTAGTTGGAGTTGCACAAGATACATGTTAATTACAGAAATAGGAAGGAAAATAATGGTAAATAAATGAATTAGAAGAGTCTAGAGATTTACAGAGAAGCTGACGGGGTGGTAAGGGAGCAGAATAACACAAGTATGCTTCGATAAAATTCCGAAGAAGGATGCGAAAAGCAATTAAAAAATATCAAAATGGCAGGGATAAGGGAAAAAAAATAAGGAAGGTTTGTGTTTTCGAGAAAAGGTCATGGAAAGGGAGGAAATAGAGTTAGAGCTATTAGTAAGAAAAGGAGAAAAGAGATAGAAATGGAATATGGATTCGAGGTACAATAGATGACATATGATGGTAAAAGGTTTCATGAAACCAGAATATTTGCAAAAAATTAATAAATGTGTTCAAATAAAGTAGGGTGGTACAGTTTTGAATGAAGTTACTTGGATAAAAAAAATGGAAGAAGTAAGAAAAAGCAAAGGACCAGGACTGAACCAAACAGTTAATTCTATTACAGGAAAGTAACGTAAGAAAGTTTGTTGTAAAATAATTGAAAGACCGTTTTCATGATAATTTGGAAAATTAGCAGTATTAATATTGTTAACGTATATAACGGGATCAGAGGCCCCAAACATGTAAAATGGAGAGATTAGATATGTATACATGCATTCAAACACTTTCTTACAATTAATTTTTCAAATTAAATAATCACTTTTTATTTTCCTTCAGTTAGTGACGCCCTGGATGAATTTCTCTATTTATTGACAAATATAATTGAGACCGAAATGTAAATAGAGGCTTCGTAAAAAGCAGCATGCTTTAATATTAAATTAAATATTAGTGATAATACGTAATGAACTAAGTTGCTCAACGAGCCTAGCGGCGGGGAAGCGCCGCATGAGGGAAAGTTGTGGTAGAGCGTCGTACTAGCCTGATGTGCTCGCGCTCCCTCATAACTTTTCCTTTGCGACGTTTCATTATTTTTGTTGGACTGGCTGATTGAATGAATATTTTTCCGTGGCTAATAGCAATAAATGTCATATAATGACATTAGTAAATAACATCTTTGACCAGTATTAGCCACAAAGAAATATTTATTTCATTAGTTAGTCTAAAAAATAGTTCTCAAACCATTGTCTTGAAAATCATTAGTTGTCTTCAAACAAACAAAATCATGAACAGCCGTAATGGTTTTAAAAAAAATTAAAGTGGATCACGATTAATATACTACTATTATATTTAATAAATGGAAAAGGCTTTCTTGTTACTTTGAAAAAGCTTCAACAAATACAGAGTGAATTAAAAGAAATTAAAGAAGTTTATTAAAAATAAAAAATTCCTGGAGTTTCGTTTTTATTTAACGAAACAAGCGACTAAAGTATTAAGTCTACAAATTAATTCGGTGCCTTCACTTTCATGCTTTTCAACTCTTGGTCTCACTGAAATTGTTTTCCGCTCTAAGGTAAATTTAAATGGCGAATCTTGAGCTTTCAAGCACTGTATAATAGGTGGCGGACCTGCGGACTTGATCTAAAATATGACCAGCCCATAAAATTGCGTCCGACAAGGAAGATTTGAAATACTGCATTTTCTTTGCATTCTCATTTAAAAAGTAGCTGACGCAACCAAATGTATTTTCTCAGATTCGGGAGAATTAAATAAGGGCATTAAAATACGGGTACCGAATTAATTTGTATACTAAATGACATTTTTATTTGAAACAGCTACTGTAATTGCTTTAAAAGTAACATACCTATCACTGGGGTTTGTATACACGATTTTAAAATCACTTAAAATGCGGCGATTGGGGCCTACTGGACATCCCTCGAATTCATCTGATGTTAATGGTGTCACTGTGCCACTTTTTATATTTATTTTTGCCCGTCCTTTACGTTTCAGAAGAGGATTATGTCTATATATTCCAGCAAGTGTATTTTCACTTGTAAATATTGCAAAGACGTCACCATCGTGTGTTGATACCACAATTTGTTCTTGGGATGGCACAGGCAAATATACACTACCACCTCTTTCGTTAGTTTTAATTAATTTATCCGCAGGAAAAGTGTATCTTCGAAGTACAAATTCCCAGTGAGCATTTTTAATTAAAATAAGACAAATAAATTGAACTCGATCCAGCCCATATACATGTCCGTCGGAAGAAGGAATTCCGGTAGGTGGTTTTATAGAGCTGGCAGAAGGAGACCGGGACCTTACACGTTGAGGAAGTTTGCCAGGAGAAGAAGGAGAAGATGATCGACCTCGAAAAACACCAGAAGCAGAGGCGCCATCAGATGAGAAATAAGATTGTGAACTTAATTCTGCAAGAAGAAACTGACGATTACACTTTATTTTAAAAATAACTGTGTTTGTGTAACTGATAACCATCTAAAAGTGTACCGAACTAATACATTTTGTTCGCAGAATGAAATTATTTTGTAGTAACGCTTTTTTTCTTGATTATACACTCGAACTCCAAACATACGAGAAATTTCGCAATTGGAAACTCCAACGAAACGAGATAATAATCCTAATACACGCATGGGCATGTTGAAAGCAGTGCAGCGCGCACAAGCGCGCGTCTGACTCTTTAATAGGGCAGGAGAATAGGCGAGAATTGGTACGTTTAAAACCTTATAACGATTACTCAACAATAACTTCAAATATATTTGTGTCCTTGTTTCATATTTAATTATTTTGATGTATGCCTAAGTTAATAAGCAATAAAAAAGTTTTAAGAACAATTTTACTATGTCTAAAAATGATTTGACCATAAGATTTTGGACCGACTATTTTGCAAAAAAAGCGACTTTGGAAATATACTGAGAAAAATCGATTGCTCGACGTATCCATTTAATACACAAAGTCAAAAGTATCTTACATTTGTTCTATCAGAGGCTTTTTATTGAAAATTCTTTAAATCGTGGACGTACCAACGTTAGCAAGAAAAAATTTGCAGAATTCCTATTTCAGGATGATAAAAAGAATTTGTTATTTTCCCCTAACCGGGCAAACAAGAAGGTACAAACGACTATATGAAATATAGAAACTTAAAATATGACGTCCAAACGTGTGCAAAATGATAATTTGAAAAACGTTAAGTTCGGGGGGGCTAACTTCACGGGGGTCATTTTTTTTAGATCAAAATTAGAATTTTTG